>NC_135959.1:6692269-6807269 GCF_053455715.1 Rhinoraja longicauda | reverse complement strand
TACACGTATGTAGGTAGGTTAATTGACTGTGTAAATGTTAAAAAAAAAAAAAAATTGTCCCTAGTGTGTGTAGGATAGTGTTAGTGTGCGGTGATCGCTGGGCGGCGCGGACTTGGTGGGCCGAAGGGCCTGCTTCCGCGCTGTATCTCTAAATCTAAAATCTAAAGGGGAAAACGTGAATAACACTATGTGCAAGATAAGGCCAGTAAAGTCTCATCAAACTGAAACGTCATCTGTTCTTTCCTTCCACAGATGCTGCCTGTCCACTGTGTTTCTCCAGCACTTTGTTTTTTACTCAAGATTCCAGCATCTGCAGTATTTTATGACTCCGTGATGTAATCAGTCTGTATGCTCTCCACCATAAACTTGTCGGAATTTAGTTTTACTTTAGTTTAGTTTAGAGATACAGCGTGGAAACAGGCCCTCTGGACCAGCGATCGCTGCACATTAACACAAGCCTACACACACTAGGGACAATTTACACTTAAGACAAACATACAAACCCAGGCCAATTAACCTACAAACCTGTACGTCTTTGGAGTGTGGGAAGAAACCGAAGATCTCGGAGAAAACCCACGCAGGTCACGGGGAGAATGTACAAACTCCGTACTGACGGACCCGTAGTCAGGATCGAACCCGGGTCTCCGGCGCTGCAAGCACTGTAATGCAGCAACTCTACCGCTGCGCCACCGTGCCGCTCAATTGTGTTCCGTTCTATCCTGGCAAGTTGAGAATTTGAATTCCGTTTTCGGTGAAAAGCTCACACCAAAAAAAAGTGACTTCAAATTTCCCAGGTTGTTAACACCTAATAGAGTCATAGTGTGGAAGCAGGCCCTTCAGCCCAACTTGCCCACAACGACCACCATGTCCCAGCTACACTAATCCCACCTGCCCGTGTTTGGGCCACATCCTTCTAATCTTCAGTTTAGGTGTGTACTGTGTGTTCAAGGAAAAATATACAGCAATTCACTCACGTTTGATTTATGATTCTTATATTGCAATGGTATTGACTCTTTCGATAAATGAAGCTATTTTTTTCCCATAATGTTCAGTGCATTACTCTCTGCATGAGGGTACACACAATATCAAAATCCCATTACGCATTTTGTCCAGCGTTTTCGATCTTATCATATTTCATTTAGACTTTGCTTTAGACTTTAGAGATACAGTGCAGAAACAGGGCTGAAACACCCACTGAGTCCACGATCGACCAGCGATCCCCGCACGCTAGCACTATCCTACACACACTGGGGACGGTTTACACTTTTACACTATCAAAGCCAATTAACCTACACACCTGTACCTCTTTGGAGTGTGGGAGGAAACCGGAGCACCCGGAGAAAACCCAAGTGGTCACAAGGAGAACGTACAAACTCCATACAGACAGCACCTGTGGTCAGGATCGAACCCGGGTCTCTGGCGCTGTAAGGCAACAGCTCCACACTTGCGCTCGGTCCGCCAAGACCTGGGTGGCACGATGGCGCAGCGGTAGAGTTGCTGCCTTACAGCGCCCGAGACCCGGGTTCAATCCCGACTACGGGTGCTGTCTGTAGGGAGTTAGTACATTCTCCCCGTGACCTGCGTGGGTTTTCTCCGGGTGTTCCTGTTTCCTCCCACATTCCAAAGTCGTATAGGTTTGAAGGTTAATTGACTTGGTATAAATGTAAATTGTCCCGAGTGTGTGTAGGATAGTGTTAGTGTACGGGGTGCTCGCTGGTCGGCCTGGTCTCGGCGTTCCGAAGGGCCTGTTTCCATGCTGTATCTCTAAACTAAACTAATCTAAACTAAACTAAACTAAACTAAACTAAACTAAACTAAACTTTAGGGCGGCACGGTAGCGCAGCGGTAGGGTTGCTGCTTTACAGCGAATGCAGCGCCGGAGACTCAGGTTCGATCCTGACTACGGGTGCTGCACTGTAAGGAGTTTGTACGTTCTCCCCGTGACCTGCGTGGGTTTTCTCCGAGATGTTCGGTTTCCTCCCACACTCCAAAGACGTACAGGTATGTAGGTTAATTGGCTGGGTAAATGTTAAAAAAAATTGTCCCTAGTGGGTGTAGGATAGTGTTAATGTACGGGGATCACTGGGCGGCACGGACTTGGAGGGCCGAAAAGGCCTGTTTCCGGCTGTATATATATGATATGATATGATAAACTAAACTAAACTTGACTTGACTAAACTAAACTAAACTAAACCTGCTGAACCTCCCAGTTGCCAACCATTTTAACTACCCTTCCCATTCCCACACTGACCTTTCTGTCCTGGGCTTCCTCCATTGCCACAGTGAGGCCACATGCAAACTGGAGTTTGGTTTAGTTTAGTTTAGTTTAGTTTAGTTTAGTTTAGTTTAGTTTAGTTTAGTTTAGTTTAGTTTAGTTTAGTTTAGTTTAGTTTAGTTTAGAGATACAGAATGGAAACAGGCCCTTCGGAACGCCGAGACCAGGCCGACCAGCGAGCACCCCGTACACTAACACTATCCTACACACACTCGGGACAATTTACATTTACCTCACATCCTGGTTGGGTAGCTTCAAATCTAACTCCAGTTCGCACCCCCTACTTTCAGTCTCAGAAAGGATTCCGACCCAAAATGTCTCCCATCTTTTTTCTCCAGAGATGCTGCCTGAACTGCCGAGTTACTCCAGCACTTTGTGTCTGTCTTCAGTGTAAACATAGAATTCTCCAATTTTAGGTGGCTAATCTACAACTCCCTCACCCCCTTTTCCACCTCCCCCTCTCCTTTTACCCCCTCTTTCCCCCGTTCCCTCCGGGTGCTCCGGCTTCCTCCCACATCCCAAAGACGTGCGGGTTTGGTAGGTTAATTGGTTTAGTTTAGTTTAGAGATCCAGGGCGGAAAGATGCCCTTCGGCCCACTGAGTCCGCACCGACCAGCGATCCACGAACACTAACACTATCCTACTACACACACTAGGCCCAATTTACACCAAGCCAATTAACCTACATACCTGTATGCTCTTTTGGAGTGTGGGAGGAAACCGAAAATCTCGCAGAAAACCCAAGCGGATCACGGGGAGAACGTACAAACTCCATACAGACAGCACCCGAGGTCGGAACTGAACCCGGGTCTCCGACGCTGTAACCTTTGTAAGGCCGCAACTCTACCGCTGCGCCATCGTGGCCTGCCAAAGGTGGCCTATGTAAATTGCCTCTGGTGTGAGAAAGTGCAATAACATAGAACTAATGTGAACGGTTGGTCAATGCTTGTCATGGACTCGGTGGGCCGAACTAAACCAAACTTCTCAATCATTTTACCAGAAACCTTTTGCACAATGGGTTAAGTCATCCTTTAAAGAGTGGAGATGACAGTTTAACACAAAACACAATCATTGCTCATAGTATTTTATCATCAGCTGCAAATTCTAGCTGGATATATTTTTGCTATTTGGAAAAGAACATAAGTGGCAATAGAACATAATAAATCTTTCTATAATAAGATCCAAAGTGGAGGATAACTATCTGGAGACTCTATGGTAGAACTCTGGTAGTTCTACTGGGCCAACATTTTAGACATTTCAATCCATTATTTTTGCATACTTTGATTTTTAATAATACCCCAAAGTACTTTAAAGTCAACTTTCCTTTCCTTCATAATCAGGCTGACAATTTGTCTGTGGCATTGACTAATAACTCTTATGATAGTCACAGCCAACTTCTCCAAGAGATTGTCAGTCTTCAGACTTTCCTTTAGAGTTTGGAGATACAGGCCCTTCGGCCCACTGAGTCCGCACTGACCAGGAATCACCCCATGTTGTTCGTCCTTCGGGTTGGAAGATGACCATGACTTCACTTTCAGTTGGAGGATTGATGACTGTGGGTCCGGAAGTGACTGGTGAGGCCAATCCGGGCCCGGAAGGCACGCCCACACGTAGGACACAAGTGGATGGGTGCTGCAGTGGAAGTGGAGGTAGCCCGGGCCTTGCGCGCGGTGCGTTTCCTCTGGGTCTCAGCAGTGCGTCTGTTCTCTGCTGCACGGGCTCCTGTGGTGAGCTTGCTACGCCAGGTTGGACGGTGCAGAGCAAGAGACTCCCAAGTGCTGAGGTTGATGTCCAAGTCTTTGAGGGACACTTTGAGGCAGTCCTTAAACCGTTTCTTCTGCCCTCCTACTGAGCGCTTGCCCTGACACAGTTCTCCATACAGAAGCTGTTTTGGCAGTCGACTCTCGGGCATTCTGACAACATGGCCTGCCCATCTGGCTTGGGCTTTCCGTAGGAGGGTGTGGACGCTGGGGATTCCGGACCGTTCCAAGACCTCTGTGTCGGGAATTTTGTCCTGCCACTTGATGTGGCATCAATCACCCCATACACTAGCAGTGTCAGGATGAATGTTCTCCCCGTGACCTGCGTGGGTTTTCTCTGAGATCTTCGGTTTCCTCACACACTCCAAAGACGTACAAGTTTGTAGGTGAATTGGCTTGGTATCATTGTAAAAAGTGTCCCCAGTGTGTGTAGGGTAGTGATAATGTGCGGGGATCGCTGGTCGGTGCAGACTCGGTGGGTCGAAAGGCCTGTTTCCGCGCTGTATCTCTAAACGAAAAAACAACAAAAACGAAACAATTAATTTACAAACCTGCACGGCCTTTGGAGTGTGGGAGGAAATAAGAGCACCCGGAGAAAACCCACGCAGGTCAATAGACAATAGGTGCAGGAGGAGGCCATTCGGCCCTTCGAGCCAGCACCGCCATTCAATGTGATCATGGCTGATCAATCTCAATCAGTACCCCGTTCCTGCCATCTCCCCATACCCCCTGACTCCGCTATCCTTAAGAGCTCTATCTAGCTCTCTCTTGAATGCATTCAGAGAATTGGCCTCCACTGCCTTCTGAGGCAGAGAATTCCACAGATTCACAACTCTCTCTGACTGAAAAAGTTTTTCCTCATCTCCGTTCTAAATGGCCTACCCCTTATTCTTAAACTGTGGCCCCTTGTTCTGGACTCCCCCAACATTGGGAACATGTTTCCTGCCTCTAACGTGTCCAACCCCTTAATAATCTTATACATTTCGATAAGATCTCCTCTCATCCTTCTGTATGGAGAACTGTGTCAGGGCACGGGGCGTACGTACAAACTCCTTACAGACAGAGCCCGTAGTCAGGATCGAACCTGGGTCTCTGGCGCTGTAAGGCAGCAACTCTACCGCTGTGCAGATATTCAAGGTTCAGATAAATCTGGAATAAAAACCAAGCGGAAAAATGTTCAGAACCTTCCTGGAGTGTTGCTGAAAAAGAAACAATTTGTTTGACTATTGTCCTTCAGGGATAGAAAGCTGCTATCCATATCCCATTGAGTGCATAACTGACCCTTGACTTACCAATTCATCTGGCACTTAACGGTCTCAGTACAACTGGGTTAATTAGGGATGGATCATAAACATTAAGCACGTTCTGTGAATAGACAAGGGAGATTCACAACGTCGAGAATTTAAGCTGAGATGTTGCGTGGGTGAACACGAAGAGAAGATGCAAGGAACACGGGCTAGATAGAGCTCTTAAGGATAGCGGAGTCAGGGGGTATGGGGAGAAGGCAGGAACAGGGTACTGATTGAGAACGATCAGCCATGATCACATTGAAACATATAAAATTCTTAAGGGGTTGGAGAGGCTAGATGCGGGAAGATTGTTCCCGATGTTGGGGAAGTCCAGAACCAGGGGTCACAGCTTAAGGATAAGGGGGAAGTCTTTTAGGACCGAGATGAGAAAACATTTCTTCACACAGAGAGTGGTGAATCTGTGGAATTCTCTGCCGCAGAAGGTAGTTGAGGCCAGTTCATTGGCTGTATTTAAGGGGGTGTTAGATGTGGCCCTTATGGCTAAAGGGATCAGGGGGTATGGAGAGAAGGCAGGTACGGGTTACTGAGCTGAATGATCAGCCATGATCATATTGAATGTCGGTGCAGGCTCGAAGGGCCGAATGGCCTACTCCTGCACTTATTGTCTATTGTCTATTGAACTGCAGATGGCGGAGTCTTGAGTAAAACACACATTGGCTTCGGACTTTAGATATGGCGCAGGAACAAGTCCTTCGGCCCATCGAGTCCGTGCCGACCAGCGATCACCTCGTTCACTAGCACTAACATGTAAACTAGGGACAATTTACAGTTTTTCCCGATGCCAATTAATCAACGCTGCCAGGGCAATGGGCCTTCATGATCAGGTCAAGGTCTCTGCACTTACAACAACTGGGACTTGAAAATGGCGCCAAACAGGCGATACTGTATACTGTCTCAGTATACTACTGCTATACTGAGTGGCGCAACGGTAGAGTTGCTGCCTTACAGTGAATGCAGCGCCGGAGACTCAGGTTCGATCCTGACTACGGGCGCCGTCTGTACGGAGTTTGTACATTCTCCCGTGACCTGCGTGGGTTTTCTCCGAGATCTTCGGTTTCCTCCCACACTCCAAAGACGTACAGGTTTGTAGGTTAATTGACTGGGTAATTGACTGGGTAAATGTTTGTAGGTAAATGTTTGTAGGTTAATTGACTGGGTAAATGTAAAAATTGTCCCTGTTTCCGCGCTGTATCTCTAAATCTAAATCTAAAAAATAGAAAATCTATATTGTACAGTATCTGAGATGCTTATCTAACATGTATCTAAGTGCTTATGTAGAGTGATACTTGCACTGAACTGTGTACAAAAATGAATTGGGCGGGTGGCGCAGCGGTAGAGTTGCTGCCTTACTGCGCCAGGCACCCGGGTTCGATCCTGACTATGGGTGCTGTCTGTACGGAGTTTGCACGTTCTCCCCGTGACCTGCGTGGGTTTTCTCCAAGATCTTCGGTTTCCTCCCAAACTCCAAAGACGTACAAGTTTGTAGGTTAATTGGCATGATATAAATGTAAAATCGTCCCTCGTGTGTGTTGGTGTGCGGGGATTGCTGGTCGGTGCGGAATCGGTGGCCCAAAAGGCGTGTTTCCATGCTGTATCACTAAATTAAACTAAACTAAACTTAAACAGAAAAGAATTTCACTGTACCTTGGTACATCTGACGAATAAAGCACCATAGCATACCGTACCATCTACTAACCTGTACGCCTTTGGAGTGTGGGAAGAAACCGGAGTACCTGGCGAAAACCCACGTGGTCACTGGGAGAACGTACACACGCCGTAAAGACAGTGGCCAAGGCCAAAATCGAATCAGGGTCTCTGATGCTGTAAGGCAGCAACTCTATTTCCCAATTAAATAATAGCGATAATGTGCAACGTTCTACATCGCCTCTGTTTATACGTTCGATTTGACATTCAATTAATTTTCCTTCTTAACTGTTATAGTTTCACATGGCTGTGTGTTATCTGCACACTGTGTACCAGTACGCAGGCTGTTACTAATTCACCTTGTACGATGGCTGCAAATTGCAATCCTAAAGGTCACGGGGATTGGAGACGGTTGCTTCTCAATGACATTCGCTGTGAAGGGCAGCATATTAGATGCATTGTAATTCCTGGATCGATTCCAATCAATCTGGCCATTGTAGCATTACCTCCAATTCAGACAGAGTTCCGGGCAACAATAGGCAGGAACTTAACAGCTCATGATGGTTTTATACATTTCCCTCATCCATTTTTATCGACATGCTGACATACTCTTCACAGGTAGAGTCCCATGGTGGCGCAGTGGTAGATTTGCTGCCTTACAGAGCTGATACAACCCGGGTTTGATCCCGACTATGGGTGCTTGTCTGTACGGAGTTTGTACGTTCTCCCCGTGACCTGCGTGGGTTTTCTCCGAGATCTTCGGTTTCCTCCCACGCTCCAAAGACGTACAGGTTTGTAGGTTAATTGGCTTGGTATAAATGTAAAAAATTGTCCTTAGCATAGGGTAGTGTTAATGTGCGGGGATCACTGGTCGGTGCGGACCAGATGTGCCGAAGACTGTGGTTATCTGATCTATTCCTCTCACGTTTTTGTACACCTCGATAATATGTTGGGGAAGTCCAGAACAAGGGGTCACAGTTTAAGGATAAGGGGGAAGTCTTTTAGGACCGAGATGAGAACGTTTTTTTTCACACAGAGAGTGGTGAGTCTGTGGAATTCTCTGCCACAGAAGATAGTTGAGGCCAGTTAATTGGCTATATTTAAGAGGGAGTTAGATGTGGCCCTTGTGGCTAAAGGGATCAGGGGGTATGGAGAGAAGGCAGGTACGGGATACTGAGCTGGATGATCAGCCATGATCATATTGAATGGCAGTGCAGGCTCGAAGGGCCGAATGGCCTACTCCTGCACCTATTTTCTATGTTTCTATTTTCTATCACCCCCCCCCCCCCCATCTTCCTGCGCTCCAAGGAAAAGAGTCCCAGCCTGCTCAACCTGTCCCTTTAGCATAGGTCTTCGAGTCCTGGCAATATCCTTGTGAATCTTCTCTGCAACCCTTTCCACCTTGACAAATCTTTACAACAACCGTGTGACGGTAGCTAATGTTATCCCACTTTTCAAGAAAGGATCGAGAGAGAAAACGGGGAATTACAAACCAGTTAGCCTGACAGCGGTGGTGGGGAAGATGCTGGAGTCAATTATTAACTATACGTACAGGGTAAATGGTAGGGAATTGAGGAATGCAGTGGAACAGAGGGATCTGGGAATAACTGTGCATTGTTCCCTGAAGGTGGAATCTCATGTGGATAGGGTGGTGAAGAAGGCGTTTGGTATGCTTGCCTTTATAAATCAGAGCTTCGAATATAGAAGTTGGGATGTAATGTTAAAATTGTACAGGGCATTGGTGAGGCCGAATCTGGAGTATGGTGTGCAGTTCTGGTCGCCAAATTATAGGAAGGATGTCGACAAAATGGAGAGGGTACAGAGGAGATTTACTAGAATGTTGCCTGGGTTTCAGCACTTAAGCTACAGAGAGAGGTTGAACAGGTTGGGTCTTTATTCTTTGGAGAGTAGAATCGTTGAGGAGGGACTTGATAGAGGTTTTTAAATTTTTAAGAGGGACGGACAGAGTTGACGTGGGTAGGCCTTTCCCTTTGAGAGTGGGGAAGATTCCAACAAGGGGACATAGCTTCAGAATTGAGGGACAAAGGTTTAGGGGTAACATGAGGGGTAACTTCTTTACTCAGAGGGTGGTGGCTGTATGGAATGGGCTTCCGGTGGAAGTGGTGGAGGCAGGCTCGATTTTATTATTTAAGAGTAAATTGGATAGGTATATGGATGGGAGGGGATTGGAGGGTTATGGTCTGAGAGCAGGTAGATGAGACTAGGTCAGGGAGAGTGGTCGGCGTGGACTGGTAGGGCGAACGGGCCTGTTTCCGTGCTGTAGTTGTTAGATGGTTATATGGTTATTATATGGTTATATAAAGAGGTAATAACGGCGCATTTGGATGGCATTTGGATAAAAGGATTGGTCCAAGTCAGCATGGATTTATGAAGGGGAAATCCTGCTTGACTAATCTTCTGGAATGTTTTGATGATGTGACAAGTAAAATGGATGAAGGAGAGCCAGTGGATGTAGTGTATCTGGACTTTCGGAAAGCCTTTGATAAGGTCCCACACAGGAGATCAGTGGGCAAAATTGGAGCACGTGGTATTGGGGGTAGGGTATTGACATGGATAGAGAATTGGTTGGCAGACAAGAAGCAAAGAGTAGAAATTATCAGGTCCTTTTCAGAATGGCAGGCAGTGGCGAGTGGAGTGCCGCAAGGCTCGGTGCTGGGGCCGCAACTATTTACAATATAAATGAATGATTTGGATGATGGAATTAATAGTAACACTAGCAAATTTACAAAGCTGAGTGGCAGTGTGAACTGTGAAGAGGATGTTAGGAGGTTGCAGGGTGACTTGGACAGGTTGAGTGAGTGGGCAGATGCGTGGCAGATGCAGTATAATGTAGATAAATGTGAGGTTATCCACTTTGGCGGCAAAAGCAAGGAGGCAGATTATTATCTCAGTCTGAAGAAGGGCCTCGATCTGAAAAGGTCACCCATTCCTTCTCTCCAGAGATGCTGCTTGACCCGCTGAGTTACTCCAGCATTTTGTGCCTACCTTCGATTATCTCAATGGTGTCAGATTAGGTAAAAGGGAAGTGCAACGAGACCTGGGTGTCCTTGTACACCAGTCACTGAAGGTGAACATGTAGGTGAGCAGGCAGTGATGAAAGCTAATGGCATGTTGGCCTTCATAACAAGAGGATATGAGTATAGGAGCAGAGAGGTCCTTCTGCAGTTATGTGGTCGTGAGACCACATCTGGAGCATTATGTGCAGTTTTGGTCTCCTAATTTGAGGGAGGACATCCTTGCTGTTGAGGCAGTGCAGCGTAGGTTCACGAGGTTAATCCCCGGGATGGCGGGTCTGTCATATGAGGAAAGATTGGAAAGACTGGGTTTGTATTCACTGGAATTTAGAAGGATGAGAGAGGATCTCATAGAAACGTATAAAATTATAAAAGGACTGGACAAGCTAGTTGCAGGAAAAATGTTCCCAATGTTGGGGGAGTCCAGAACCAGGGGCCACAGTCTAAGAATAAAGGGGAGACCATTTAAAACTGAGGTGAGAAAAAACCTTTTTCACCCAGAGAGTTGTGAATTTGTGGAATTCTCCGCCACAGAGGGCAGTGGAAGCCAAATCACTGGATGTATTTAAGAGAGAGTTAGATAGAGCTCTAGGTGCTAGTGGAATCAAGGGATATGGGGAGAAGGCAGGCAGGGGGTATTGATTGGGAACGATCAGCCATGATCACAGTGAATGGCGGTGTTGGCTAGAAGGACCGAATGGCCTCCTCCTTAAACCTATTTTCTACGTTTCTATGTTTCTATGACACTTGGCGTAGGCTAAGAAGGAGTGGCACAGTGGCGCAGCGTTAGAGTTGCTGCCTTACCGCGAATGCAGCGCCGGAGACTCAGGTTCGGTCCTGACTACGGGCGCCGTCTGTACGGAGTTTGTACGTTCTCCCCATGACCTGCGTGGGTTTTCTCCGAGATCTTCGGTTTTCTCCCACACTCCAAAGACGTACAGTTATGTAGGTTAATAGGCTGGGCAAATTTTTTTTTTTTTAATTGTGTTGGATAGTGTGTTGGATAGTGTTAATGCGCGGGGACCGCTGGGCGGCACGGACCCGGTGGGCCGAAGGGCCTGTTTCCGCGCTGTATCTCTAAATCTAAATGTAAAAAAAGAGGCAGCATGAGCAATATGTTGGAGTCAAAGGCCACTAAAATGGCACTTTAGTTATCACAATTACTGAGGTACAACTAATTCCTGTTTTCTTGCTGAGTTACTCCAGCATTTTAGATCTCATAGAAACGTATAAAATTATAAAAGGACTGGACAAGCTAGTTGCAGGAAAAATGTTCCCAATGTTGGGGGAGTCCAGAACCAGGGGCCACAGTCTAAGAATAAAGGGGAGACCATTTAAAACTGAGGTGAGAAAAAACCTTTTTTGTGTCTACCTTCGGTTTAATCCAGCATCTGCATTTCCTTGCTACTTGCTCAATTCTACCCCCACAATCTTGCCACTCACGTGGGCCCCTTGCCTGAAATCTCTTCCCTTATTTTCCTGTTTAATGTCTGCTCCTTGCTCAGCCTCAGGCCCATTAACGAGCTGCAGCCAAGTCCAATTAAGGCTCAATGGGCCATTCATGTTATGTTCCTCCAGCACTTTAGGTTTTAACACACAATCTCACCATCTTGTGTTTCCTTATCAACTAACTTGATGCTTCTTCAACTACCAGAGTGATCCCATGAATGTGTAGGTTAACCTATGATGAGCGTTTGTCGGACTGGGCCTGCACTCACTGGAGTTTGGAAGAATGAGCGGCACGGTAGCGCAGCGGTAGAGTTGCTGCTTTACAGCGAATGCAGCGCCAGAGACTCAGGTTCGATCCTGACTACGGGTGCTGCACTGTAAGGAGTTTGTACGTTCTCCCCGTGACCTGCGTGGGTTTTCTCCGAGATCTTCGGTTTCCTCCCACACTCCAAAGACGTACAGGTATGTAGGTTAATTGGCTGGGTAAATGTAAAAATTGTCCCTAGTGGGTGTAGTGTTAATGTGCGGGGATCACTGGGCGGCACGGACTTGGAGGGCCGAAAAGGCCTGTTTCCGGCTGTATATATATGATATGATATATGATATGATAATGAGGGAGAACCTCATTGACAATGGACAATAGACAATAGACAATAGGTGCAGGAGTAGGCCATTCGGCCCTTCGAGCCAGCACTGCCATGCAATGTGATCATGGCTGATCATTCTAAATCAGTACCCCACTCCTGCCTTCTCCCCATATCCCCTAACTCTGCTATCTTTAAGAGCTCTATCTAGCTCTCGAAAGCATCCAGAGAATTGGCCTCCACTGCCTTCTGTGAGGAAAGATGTGTGCTGGCTCTGGAGAGGGTCCAGAGGAGGTTTACAAGAATGATCCCAGGAATGACAATAGACAATAGACAATAGACAATAGACAATAGGTGCGGGAGTAGGCCCTGCCATTCGGCCCTTCGAGCCAGCACCGCCATTCAATGTGATCATGTCTGATCATTCTCAATCAGTACCCCGTTCCTGCCTTCTCCCCGTACCCCCTGACTCCGCTATCCTTAAGAGCTCTATCTAGCTCTCTCTTGAATGCTTTCGAAGAATTGGCCTCCACTGCCTTCTGAGTAGGTGATCCTACGATGAGCGTTTGACGGCACTGGTAGACTTGATGGGCCGAGTGGCCTAATTCTGCTCTCAGTGTGTACGAACGTGAATTTGCATGTTCTCTTGCATGGATTTCAAAGTTGTTCTGGTTTCCTCCCACATGCCAGACGTGCATGTGCTTAGGTTAGTTAGCGGTTGTAAAGATCCCCACTACTTACAATATCAAGGGATATGGGGAGAAAGCACTGATTTTGGATGATCAGCCATGATCATATTGAATGGTTAATTGGCTTGGTAAATGTGAAGAAAAAATTGTCCCTGGTGGGTGTAGGATATTGTTAATGTGCGGGGATCGCTGGTCGGCGTGGGCCGAAAGGGCCTGTTTCCACGCTGTATCTCTGAACATTCACAACTCTCTGGGTATTATAATGCACAGGCCTCGTAAACATGAACAACCACCGCCGCCTGGAGGATATTGCATCAAAACAAAGCCACCTTAATGCTTCTTCCCTTTGCAATAAAACTTCGGTGTGGTGGAGAATCGCCCTCCTCACATCTCCCCGGGTCTTTCCCAAGTTAATCTGCTACCGCACCGACCCCACTTATCCCATTCATCATCGGCAGTCATCTCCGATATGGCGGTGATTACAGTAACTGCAGAAATAATACCATAAAATCACCATCTCCTTCCATAAGATTTTTGCATAAAGCTATTCCAAGTGATTTATCTCCATTGCAAAGGCAGATAATTAAATATACAACAAGGAAGGCATTATACCGCGGTTCGACCAATAAAGATCACAAATATTCCCATTTGGGCACGCCACTTATCATATCCATCGCTTTAAACATAACGATTAATATCGCGAAGTTTACTGCTTACAAAGCACAGCTTATAGCAACAAACCCATCATTGGAAACAAATCAAAAAAACATTCGATGATATTTGAAGTTTAGAATGGTATTGTTTCTACACTGGAAACGTTTTACTTCAAAATTATAGTCGGCAGATGATTTAAAGCATCCTAATGCAACTTACATTACTGTCTCAGTAGACAGAAGGTACTTGACTCCTTAAATTTAGAGGCAAGTAAGTCACAGTAGGTCATCTGAGATAGGAGTAGTGCAAACATCCTCCATCCAAGCCTTTCATCATTCTGTACGTATGTTGAAAGACTGGAGCGACTAGGCTTGTATACGCTGGAATTTAGAAGGATGAGAGGGGATCTTATTGAAATATATGATTATTAAGGGATTGGACACTTTAGAGGCAGGAAACATGTTCCCAATGTTGGGGAAGTCCCGAACCAGGGGCCACAGTTTAAGAATAAGGGGTAGGCCGTGTAAAACGGAGACGAGGAAAAACTTTTTCACTCAGAGAGTTGTAAATCTGTGGAATTCTCTGCCCAAATTGCCCACAATATTCCAAATGTAGCCTGACCAGCGCTTTGTAGAGCCTCAGCATTACATCCCAATTCTAGTATACAAGCCCCCTCGAAATGAATGCTGGCATGAGTTTGCATCTTTATAATCCAATTAACGCTGGATTCTGAGCACTGGTGCAAGGATTAATCGCCCATCAATGGTACGTTTTGTACACAGTCCACGGAAGGGTTATCTAACCTATCGGATCATTGAGATCATTTCCAGGACTTCAGGGTCTGAGCTACAGGGGGAGGTTGAGCAGGATTGGACCCTCTATTCCTTGGAGCGCAGGAGGACGAAGGGTAATCTCATAGAGGTGTGCAAAATCATGAGAGGAACAGATCGGGTAGACGCACAGAGTCTCTCAGGGAATCGAGAACCAGAGGACAAAGGTTTACGGTGAGGGAGATTGGGGGGGGGGAAGATTTAATAAGAATCTTATTGAAACATATATAAGATTATTAAGGGGTTGGACACGTTAGAGGCAGGAAGCATGTTCCCGATGTTGGGGGAGTCCAGAACCAGGGGCCACAGTTTAAGAATAAGGGGTAGGCCATTTAGAACAGAGGTGAGGAAAAACTTTTACAGTCAGAGAGTTGTAAATCTGTGGAACTCTCTGCCTCAGAAGGCAGTGGAGGCCAATTCTCTGAATGCATTCAAGAGAGAGCTAGATAGAGCTCTTAAGGATAGCGGAGTCAGGGGGTATGGGGAGGGTACTGATTGAGAATGATCAGCCATGATCACATTGAATGGTGGTGCTGGCTCGAAGGGCCGAATGGCCGATTCCTGCAGCTATTGTCTATTGTCTATTGTGTAGAATCCGAAGGGTAACTTTTTCACACAAAGGGTGATGGGTGTGTGGAGCGAGCTGCCAGAGGAGGTAGTTGAGGCCTGGACTATCGCAAAGTTTTAGAGACATTTCGACAGGTACAGATCAAAAGTGGGCAGGTGGGATTAGTGTAGATGGGACATGCTGGCCGGTGTGGGCAAGTTGGGCCGAAGGGCCTGTTTCCACGCTGTAAGACTCTATTGTGATCTGCGTGTGTGTGTGTGTGTGTGTGTGTGTGTGTGTGTGTATGTGTGTTTTTTTTAATCTTTCGTGCTCATCTGGAATACAATGCTGAAGGGGGCAGAAACATCGGAATGTGCTGAGTTCAGCATCATCCATTCCCCATGGACCTCTGGTCAGGAATGGAGGCACTTCGTTGTACTGGTTGCTGTTGTATTGGTGTCACTCGGTAACATATCGGCCTGCTTGATTGCTCTGGATGGTGACTTCACTTCATCCTCCGTCCTTGTACATAATACATGTACATCCTTGGTCTATTCCCTTAACTGGAGGAATCCTTTAATAATTGGTGGGCAAATGCTCAGGAATAATGGGCAGATCCTTCTTCAGACAGACAGCGTTGGCTGGGCTGAATCCCTGGAGTCATTTCCGATCCCCCTCGCCCTTTCAGTTATCTGCTTCATTTTACATCAGCCCATTGCTTAGACATCCCTCCCCCCCCCTCCAAGCGCAACGTCAGAGTTCCACAGTGTAAGTGCAAACGCATCTTTAATTCCCATCATCTGCCACGCAGGTTCAGCTGGCAGCAAGCAAGACGAGTAGAAATCAGGATTTAGAGTGATACAGTGTGGAAACAGGCCCTTCGGCCCAACTTGCCCTCACCAGCCAACAATGTCCCAGCTACATTAGCCCCACCTGTCCCATATCCCTCCAAACCTGTCCTATCCATGTACCTGTCTAACTGTTTCTTCAACGTTGGGATAGTCCCAGCCTCAACTACCTCCTCTGGCAGCTTGTTCCATACATAGGGAGGTTCTGCTGCAGTTGTACAGGGCATTGGTGAGACCACACCTGGAGTATTGCGTACAGTTTTGGTCTCCTAATCTGAGGAAAGACATTCTTGCCATAGAGGGAGTACAGAGAAGGTTCACCAGATTGATTCCTGGGATGGCAGGACTTTCATATGAAGAAAAACTGGATAGACTCGGCTTGTACTCGCTGGAATTTAGAAGATTGAGGGGGGATCTTATAGAAACGTACAAAATTCTTAAAGGGTTGGACAGGCTAGATGCAGGAAGATTGTTCCCGATGTTGGGGAAGTCCAGAACAAGGGGGTCACAGTTTAAGGATAAGGGGGAAGTCTTTTAGGACCGCGATGAGAACTTTTTTTTCACACAGAGAGTGGTGAATCTGTGGAATTCTCTGCCACAGAAGGTAGTTGAGGCCAGTTCATTGGCTATATTTAAGAGGGAGTTAGATGTGGCCCTTGTGGCTAAAGGGATCAGGGGGTATGGAGAGAAGGCAGGTACGGGATACTGAGTTGGATGATCAGCCATGATCGTATTGAATGGCGGTGCAGGCTCGAAGGGCCGAATGGCCTACTCCTGCACCTATTTTCTATGTTTCTATGTTTCTATACACCCACCGCCCTTTTGTATAAATAAAGTTACCCCTCAGAGTCCTATTGAATGTTTTCCCCTTCACCTTAAACCTATATCCTCTGGTCCTGGATTCCCCTACTCTTGGCAAGATACTCTGTGCATCCACCCGATTTCTTGAGGGGGGGGGGGTGGTGGGGGGGCTCAGTGGCACAGATGGTAGAGACTCTGCCTCACAGCATTACAGACTTTAGAGATACAGAGTGGAAACTGGCCCTTCGGCCCACCGAATCCGCATCGACCGGCGATCACCACGTACACTAGCATTGTCCCACACACCACGGACCATTTAGACTTTTACCGAAGCCAATTAACCTCCAGACCTGTAGATCTGTACAATAAATGCTGGAGTAATTCAATGGGTCAGGCATTTTGTGTCGATCTTTGGTGCCTGGCCGTCTGAGTTACTCCAGCATTTTGTGTCTACCTTCGGTGTGAACTAGCATCTGCAGTTCCTTCCTACACATTTCACCTGCCAACCTGTCAGTCTCTTTGGTGTGTGGGAGGAAACCAGAGCACCCGGGAAAAGCCCACGCAGGTCACGGGGGGAACGTACAGACTCCGTACAGACCAAGTCAGGATCGAACCCGGGTCTCTGACGCTGTGAGGCAGCAACTCTATCACAAAGCCATTGTGCAGCCTCTACTTAAAATGGATTTGCATCAGATTTTGAGATACAGGTTCAAGACCCCGGTCTGATCCTGACCCTCGGGGTACTATTTGCACGTTGGCTGCTGTAAATCGCCTCTAGTGTGCAGTTGAGAGTCTATGGGCAAATGATGGGAATGAGCATTGAAATAAAAAGGATTAATTATGTTCACAAGTCATAGCAGTAGAATCAGGCCATTCGGCCCATCAAGTCTACTCCGCCGTTCAATCATGGCTGACCTATCGTTCCCTCTCAACCCCATTCTCCTGCCTTCTCCCCATAACCCCTGACACCTGTACTAATCAAGACTCTATCTATCATGGCTTTGAAAATACCAAATGACTTGGACTCCACGGACAGCCGTCTGTGGCAAAGAATTCCACAGATTCACCACTATCCGACTAAAGAAATCCCTCCTCGTCTCCAGACAATAGACAATAGACAATAGACAATAGGTGCAGGAGGAGGCCATTCGGCCCATCGAGCCAGCACCACCATTCACCGTGATCATGGCTGATCATCCACAATCAGTACCCTGAAAGATTCCAGGACCAGATAGAGACATATAAAACTATAAAAGGACTGAACAAGCCAGATGCAGGAAAAATGTTCCCAATGTTGGGGGAGTCCAGAACCAGGGGCCACAGACTAAGAATAAAGGGGAGGCCATTTAAAACTGAGGTGAGAAGAAAAATTTTCACCCAGAGAGTTGTGAATTTGTGGGATTCTCTGCCACAGAAGACAGTGGAGGCCAATTCACAGGATGAATTTAAAAGAGAGTTAGATAGAGTTCCAGGGGCTAGTGGAATCAAGGGATACGGGGAGAAGGCAGGCACGGGTTAGTGATTGTGGATGATCGGCCATGATCAAAATAAATGGCGGTGCTGGCTCGAAGGGCCGAATGGCCTGCTCCTGCACCTGTTTTCTATGTTTCTATGTAATAAGAAGCCAGATGGAGATCAAATCCAGCAATGGACTGCTCTTATTTTCACAGCTACTGTAATTATGAGTTATGATTTGCCTCACAAAATCAGATCTTTAGTCTCTCAAAATAATAGCTATTCTAACATCCTTCATTGCAATTACAATGAGATTCTCTGATGGCTACTTGATGAAGATTATTTCCTTTCTTGTTTTCTTAACAATGGGATTCAAATGCAGTTCCAAAATTGCCTTTGGTGAGTTGATATCCGACCCACGTCACTAAACATTTCGTATTAAGGAACTTGAAGTGACCTTGCCAGTTGATTTAATCTCCATACCACCAGAGTATGTGGTGAGTGGAGTGCCGCAAGGCTCGGTGTTGGGGCCACAACTGTTTACCATATATATTAACGATTTGGAAGAGTGAATTAGAAGCAACACTAGCAAGTTTGCGGATGACACAAATCTGGGTGGCAGTGTAAACTGTGAGGAGGATGTTAGGAGGTTGCAGGATGACCTGGACAGGTTGAGTGAGTGGGTAGATGCGTGGCAGATGCAGTATAATATAGATAAACGTGAGGTTATCCACTTTGGCGGCAGAAACAAGGAGGCAGATTATTATCTCAATGGAGTTAGGTTAGGTAAGGGGGAGGTCCAGCGAGACCTGGGTGTCCTTGTACACCAGTCACTGAAAGTTGGTGTGCAGGTACAGCAGGCAGTGAAGAAATCTAATGGAATGTTGGTCTTCATAACCAGAGGATTTCAGTACAGGAGTAAAGAGGTTTTTCTGCAGTTGTATAGGGCCCTGGTAAGACCACATCTGGAGTATTGTGTACAGTTTTGGTCTCCTAATTTGAGGAAGGACATCCTTGTAATTGAGGCAGTGCAGCGTAGGCTCACGAGATTGATCCCTGGGATGGCGGGACTGTCATATGAGGAAAGATTGAAAAGACTAGGCTTATATTCACTGGAGGTTAGAAGGATGAGAGGGGATCTTATAGAAACATATAAAATTATAAAAGGACTGGACAAGCTATATGCAGGAAAAATGTTCCCAATGTTGGGCGAGTCCAGAACCAGGGGCCACAGTCTTAGAATAAAGGGGAGGCCATTTAAAACTGAGGTGAGAAAAAACTTTTTCACCCAGAGAGTTGTAAATTTGTGGAATTCTCTGCCACAGAGGGCAGTGGAAGCCAAATCACTGGATGTATTTAAGAGAGAGAAGGCAGGCACGGGGTATTGATTGGGGACGATCAGCCATGATCACAATGAATGGCGGTGCTGGCTCGAAGGACCGAATGGCCTTCTCCTGCACCTATTTTCTATGTTTCTATGTGTCTAGTATATTTTAAAGAGGGTAGATATGTATTAAACCGTTGCATCAGATTTTTCTGAAACAGTGAATTAAATTTTTTGCTCAAAGCACTTATTGCGAATGCAAAATCCTTCAACTGAGTGATAGATTGATTTAACATATCAGAGCAGAAGAAACAGGATTGGAGTCAACCATCAGACTCTTCAACTACTCTCCATTATTCATCAAAGATCATAAGTGATGGCAGGAGAATTAGGCATAGAAACATCGAAAAATAGGTGCAAGGAGTGGGCCATTTAGCCCTGTGAGCCAGCACTGTCGTTCAATATGATCATGGATCATGGTGGCTGTGTGGAATGAGCTTCCGGTGGAAGTGGTGGAGGCAGGCTCGATTTTATTATTTAAGAGTAAATTGGATAGGTATATGGATGGGAGGGGATTGGAGGGTTATGGTCTGAGAGCAGGTAGATGAGACTAGGTCAGAGAAAGTGGTCGGCGTGGACTGGTAGGGCCGAACGGGCCTGTTTCCGTGCTGTAATTGTTATATGGTTATATGGTTATATGGAAGGGTCTCGACCTGAAACGTCACCCATTCCTTCTCTCTTGAGATGCTGCCTTAGCTGCTGAGTTACTCCAGCATTTTGTGAATAACTACCTTCAATTTGTACCAGCATCTGCTGTTATTTTCTTATACAATATGATCATGACTGATCATCTAAAATTACGGCACGGTGGTGCAGCGGTAGAGTTGCTGCCTTGCAGCGAATGCAGCGCCGGAGACCCGGGTTCGATCCCGTCTACGGCTGCTGTCTGTACGGAGTTTGTATGTTCTCCCCGTGACCTGCGTGGGTTTTCTCCGAGATCTTCGGTTTCCTCCCACACTCCAAAGACGTGCAGGTTTGTAGGTTAATTGGCTTGGTGTATGTGTAAATTGTCCCCAGTGGATATAGGACAGTGTTAATGTGCGGGGATCGCTGGTCGGCGCGGACCCGGTGGGCCGAAAGGGCCTGTTTCCGCACTGTGTCTCTAAACTAAACTAAGTACCCCGTTCCTGCTTTTATTCCAATAGCCCTAAGAACTAAAACATTGTGATAGTCCCTGCCTCAACTACCTCCCCTTGCAGCTTGTTCCATACATCTGCCACCCTTTGTGTAATAAAGTTGCCCCGCTGGTACCTATTAAATCTTCCCACACCCCTCACCCCTTAAACCAATGTCCTCTGTAGGGGTGCCAACCATCTAACTCCCAAATAAGGGGCAAGGTGACATCACCGCCCCGTGCCCCACGTGACTTCACCCAGCCAGCGGCCACGTGATCCCGCTCCACCAATGGCGGCCGCCCGTGCCGGGAGGTGGGTTGCTACGTAATCTCCGCTAGGTGGCCCCCGGGCCTACAGTGTCCGGGCCTCCAGTGTCCGGGCCTACAATATCCGGACCTAAAGTTTCCGGGCCTACAGTGTCCGGGCCTCCAATGTCCGGGCCTACAGTATCCGGACCTAAAGTTTCCGGGCCTACAGTGTCCGGGCCTCCAGTGTCCGGGCCTACAGTATCCGGACCTAAATTTTCCGGGCCAGCAGTGTCCGGGCCTAAGGCAATACAGAACAAACCATGTTCTCCAGAGATGCTGCCTGACCCGCTGAGTTACTCCAGCACTTTCTATGTCTTTTTCTGTCAACCAGCGTCTCCAGTTCCCGTTCTTTGCTTCGCTCCTCATCCCGAGAGACTATGACCCTTTGATTTTAGCTTCTCCAGTCTCAATAAGAGTGTTTGTCACTTTTGGGAACCCTGGACATTTCGATAGTAAGCGTGTATCGTCTTTCCGCTGACTGGGTTAGCTCGGCACACTTTGGCAAGAAACTAAATTTACAAAAACTGTCCAATGCCTAAAACACTTCGGAAATGCTAACAAAAGTCGTTGTTAAATCACACTCAAATGCTTAATCACTGTTTTACAAAATTGTACATAAGAATTAATTTCAATTTGCCTGGCCGTTTGTGTGTGAGCTAATGGATTTTCACAAGCTAAATCATCATGCTTTAATGAGGCTTGCCATCTCATGAAAATTCTCTGTGAAGTCTCCCAGATTCTCTGAGGTTTCTCGTTCTGCAGTCTGGGGAAGCATTAGCAGCTTAACATGGAACACAGCAGGTCACCCCCCTCTTTGTTCCTCGTTTAGAGAAACGCACGGGGGACGGAGAACTGACAATTTGCCAGATTTTGCCCTCGGCTCTTCATAAGTGCTGTCTTCTTAAGACATTGATAGGGTGTTTCCCACTCCAGGAAATGTCCTGTTTGTTCTCCTCCATCCACACCAGCCCCCTGACTATTGAGGGCGTGCAGCGTATGTTCACTAGGTTAATTCCCGGAATGGCGGGACTGTCGTATGTTGAAAGACTGGAGCGACTAGGCTTGTATACACTGGAATTTAGAAGGATGAGAGGGGATCTTATTGAAACGTATAAGAATATTAAGGGGTTGGACACGTTAGAGGCAGGAAACATGTTCCCAATGTTGGGGGAGTCCAGAACAAGGGGCCACAGTTTAAGAATAAGGGGTAGGCCATTTAGAACTGAGAAGAGGAAAAACTTTTTCAGTCAGAGAGTTGTGAGTCTGTGGAATTCTCTGCCTCTGAAGGCAGTGGAGGCCATTTCTCTGAATACATTCAAGAGAGAGCTAGATAGAGCTCTTAAGGATAGCGGAGTCAGGGGGTATGGGGAGAAGGCAGGAACGGGGTACTGATTGAGAATGATCAGCCATGATCACATTGAATGGCGGTGCTGGCTCGAAGGGCCGAATGGCCTCCTCCTGCACCTATTGTCTATTGTCTATTGACTCTGATAATTGTTCATGTTCTTAGGTGATGGGAGCAGAATTAGGCCATTCGGCCCATCAGGTCGACTCCGCCATTCAATCTTGGCTGATCTATCTCTCCCTCCTTACCCCATTCTCCTGCCTTCTCCCCGTAACCCCTGACAATCAAGAATCTATCTATCTCTGCCTTAAAAATATCCACTGACTTGGCCTCCACAGCCTCCTGCGGCAATGAATTTCGCAGATTCTCCACCCTCTGACTAAAGAAATTCCTCCTCGTCTCCATCCTAAAAGAATGACCTTTAATTCTGAGGCTGTGACCTCTGGTCCTCGACTCTCCCCACTAGTGGAAACATCCTCTCCACATCCACTCTATCCAGGCCTTTCACTATTCTGCATGTTGCAATGAGGTACCCACTTTTCAAGACCCTTCATCAGACTGAGATTGAGGAGAGGGGGAAACTAGAAGTGTGAAAAGGTACAGAACAAATCAGAGAAGGGGCACCGATGACCAAGAAAAGGTGGAGCCCACAATGATCCATTGTTGGCTGTGGAAGAGGTGATAAAAACATAGAAACATAGAAAATAGGCGCAGGAGGAGGCCATTCGGCCCTTTGAGCTAGCACGGCCATTCATTGTGATCATGGCTGATCATCCACAATCAATAACCTGTGCCTGCCTTCTCCCCACATCCCTTGATTCCACTAGCCCCTAGAGCTCTATCTAACTCTCTCTTAAATTCATCCAGTGAATTGACCTCCACTGCCCTCTGTGGCAGAGAATTCCACAAATTCACAACTCTCTGGGTGAAAAAGTTCCTTCTCACCTTAGTTTTAAATGGCCACCCCTTAGACTTCTAAGATAACGAAGGGACACGAAAAGTGAAACTAGCTGGACGACTAGGCTAGGGTGGAGGATTGACGGAGAGAGAGGGTAAGAAAGGGTTAATTGAAATTAGAGAAAGCAATATCCATACCTTTGGGTTGCAAGGTGCCCAAACGAAATGTGAGGGGCTGTTCCTCCAATTTGCGTTTGGCCTGCCAGTTCTCCGTGTTCCAATTTACACTATCTCATCCCAATAAAACGACTCTCATTCCAGAGAGATGTGTGGAATATTAATCAGGCTTTTAATTAGTTTATTCTGCTATTCTTGTTTCGGCCTTTCTGCGATACGGCATTTGAATCTATTTCGGAAGCTTTTGTTCAATTATCATTAACATAAAAATATTTAAACATGAGCTGCAGGGTTGACTTCGATAAGGAATAACTGGCTCTCAGGGAGAATCTAAAGCCAAATCAGCACCTTCCGTGGGGCAGCACGGCGGCGCAGCGGTAGAGTTGCGGCCCTACGGCGCTTGCAGCGCCAGAGACACGGGTTCGATCCCGACCACGGGTGCTGCCTGCACAGAGTTTGTACGTTTTCCCCGTGACCTGCGTTGGTTTTCACCGAGATCTTCGTTTTCCGCCCGCACTTCAAAGACGTACAGGTTTGTAGGTTGATCGGCTTGGCGTGTGTGTAAATTGTCCCTGGTGCGTGTAGGGTAGTATTAAAGTGCGGGGATCATTGGTCGGCGCGGACTCGGTGGGCCGAAGGGCCTGTTTCCGCGAGGTATCTCAACACTAAACTAAACTAAGCGGGGACTTGGATAGACACAATCGACAATAGACAATAGACAATAGGTGCAGGAGTAGGCCATTCGGCCCTTTGAGCCAGCACCACCATTCAATGTGATCATGGCTGATCATTCTCAATCAGTACCCCGTTCCTGCCTTCTCCCCATACCCCCTGACTCCGCTATCCTTAATAGCTCTATCTAGCTCTCTCTTGAATGCATTCAGAGAATTGGCCTCCACTGCCTTCTGAGGCAGAGAATTCCACAGATTCACAACTCTCTGACTGAAAAAGTTTTTCCTCATCTCCGTTCTAAATGGCCTACCCGTTATTCTTAAACTGTGGCCCCTGGTTCTGGACTCCCCCAACATTGGGAACATGTTTCCTGCCTCTAACGTGTCCAATCCCTTAATAATCTTATATATTTCGATAAGATCCCCTCTCATCCTTCTAAATTCCAGTGTATACAAGCCTAGCCGCTCCAGTCTATCAACATAGTGCTGGAGTAACTCAGTGGGTCAGGCAGCATCTTTAGACTTTAGAGATACAGCGTGGAAACAGGGCCTTCAGCCCACCTAGTCCGTGCACACCAGCAATCACCTCATACACTTGCACTATCCTGCACGATACGATATGACACAATGTGATACTTTATCCCAGGAGGGAAATTGGTCTGCCAACAGTCATAAAACGCAACAAGATACATGAAACATGAAATTAAACATAGAAATTAAACATAGAAAATAGGTGCAGGAGTAGGCCATTCGGCCCTTCGAGCCTGCACCGCCATTCAATATGATCATGGCTGATCATCCAACTCAATATCCTGTACCTGCCTTCTCTCCATACCCCCTGACCCCTTTAGTCTCAAGGGCCACATCTAACTCCCTCTTAAATATAGCCAATGAACTGGCCTCAACTACCTTCTGTGGCAGAGAATTCCACAGACTCACCACTCTCTGTGTGAAGAAATGTTTTCTCATCTCGGTCCTAAAAGACTTCCCCCTTATCCTTAAGCTGTGACCCCTTGTTCTGGACTTCCCCAACACCGGGAACAATCTTCCCGCATCTAGCCTCTCCAACCCCTTAAGAATTTTAAATGTTTCTATAAGATCCCCCCTCAGTCTTCTAAATTCCAGCGAGTATAAGCCTAGTCTCTCCAGTCTTTCTTCATATGAAAGTCCTGCCATCCCAGGGATCAATCTGGTGAACCTTCTCTGTACTCCCTCTAAGGCTAGAATGTCTTTCCTCAGATTAGGAGACCAAAACTGTACACAATACTCCAGGTGTGGTCTCACCAAGGCCCTGTACAACTGCAGCAGAATCTCCCTGCTCCTATACTCAAATCCTCAAGTGATGAGTGGATAGATTGGGGAGGGTTTCAGTCTCAGTCTCAGTCTACCCCACGACAGAATGGGGAGGGTTTGTCCAGTTTGATAGCCACAGGGAAGAAGGATGTCCTGTGGCGTTCTGTGCTCCATCTTGGTGGCACCAGTCTGTTGCTGAAGGTGCTCCTCAGGTTGACCAGTGTGTGTCACGGAGGGAGGGGGTGAACCGTATTGTCCAGGACGCTCCGCAGTTTGAGGAGCATCCTCCCCTCCAAGACCACCTCCCGTGAATCCAACTCCAACTCCGCCCCCAGGATGGAGCCAGGCTTCCCGATGAGCTTATTGATTCCGTTGGCGTCCGCGGCCTTCGCCCTGCTGCCCCGGCGCACGGCGGCACAAGAAGATGATGGCACTGTCCACCACCGATTGGTAGAACATCGAACATTGGCAGACGTTGAAATTTGACAGAACGTACAAACTCCATACAGGCCTCACCCAGTGTCATGATCGGACCCAGATCTCTGGCGCAGTAAGGCAGCAACTCTACCGCTGCGCCATTGAGACATGGCGCCTTTCTTTCTGCAACCCAGTATCCATTTGTTGCTTCCAGTTCAGAGCTCTCCCTGAAGTACAACAGTTGACACCAGAGCCGCCTCTGGTATCAGTACCCCGTTCCTGCCTTCTCCCCATACCCCCTGACTCCGCTATCCTTAAGAGCTCTATCTCGCTCTCTCTTGAATGCATTCAGAGAATTGGCCTCCGCTGCCTTCAGAGGCAGAGAATTCCACAGATTCACAACTCTCTGACTGAAAAAGTTTTTCCTCATCTCAGTTCTAAATGACCTACCCCCTTATTCTTAAACTGTGGCCCCTGGTTCTGGATTCCCCCAACATTGGGAACATGTTTCCTGCCTCTAACGTGTCCATCCCCGTGTCCAACCCCCTAATCGGTGATAACGGACACCAGAGCCGCCTCTATTGTCCGTTATGACGATGTCGTCATCGAGCGATACAGTGTGGAAACAGGCCCTTCAGCCCGACTTTCCCACCTCGCCCAACGTGCTCCCATCTACACTAGTCCCACCTGCCTACCCACTTGGCCCACATCACCACCCAGCCTGCCCGACCACGGTGGCGCAGCGGTCGAGCTGCTGCCTTACAGGGAATGCAGCGCCGGAGACCCGGGTTCAATCCCAACTACGGGCGCCGTCTGTACGGAGTTTGTACGTTCTTCCCGTGACCTGTGCGGGTTTTCTCGAGATCTTCGGTTTCCTCCCACACTCCAAAGACGTACAGGTTTGGTGTGTGTGTAAATTGTCCCTACTGTGTATAGGATAGTGTTAATATGTGGGGTGATCGCTGGTCGGCACGGATCCGGTGGGCCGAAGGGCCTGTTTCCGCGCTGTATTTCAAAACTATCCATGTACCTTTGTAATTGTTTCTTAAACGTCACGATAGTCCCGGCCTCTACTACCTCCTCTGACAGCTTGTTCCATCCACCCACCACCCCTTGTGTGATCTGTGGAATTCTCTGCCTCAGAAGGCAGTGGAGGCCAATTCTCTGAATGCATTCAAGAGAGAGCTGGATAGAGCTCTTAAGGACAGCGGAGTCAGGGGGTATGGGGAGAAGGCAGGAACTGGGTACTGATTGAGAATGATCAGCCATGATCACATTGAATGGCGGTGCTGGCTCGAAGGGCCGAATGGCCTCCTCCTGCACCTATTGTCTATTGTCTATTGTCTAATGTTACCCCTCAGGTTAAACCTTCTGCTAGGCAGCAACAGTGAGAGGATTTGTCAAAGCTACCTTGGTTGTTTGGAAACACGGATGAGACTGAAATATATTGCACCTATTGTTCCCGCTTAATATAAATGTGTTCGTCTCTTAATCTCTATCAGCAGGACAGAAAGGGACGGCGATATTCAAGCATTCGGGAGATTATTGCTTCTGCACGTGAAAGGGCCATTTAAATACCATCAGATTGAAGAGGACAAAGATAGATCACTGCAAGTATCTCTGAAAGGTCGACTCATCATGCGAGTATTTATGAAAGAATGAAAATTCTCCTGGGCCATGTTTAGTTTAGTTTAGAGATACTGTACAGCGTGGAAACAGCCCACCAAAGCCGCGCCGACCAGCGATTCCCCTGTACACCAACACTATCCTACGCACTCTGGGGACAATTTTACAATTTTAACCAGAGCCAATTACCCTACAAACCTGTACGTCTTTGGAGTCCGTAAGTGACAGGAGCAGAATTAGGCCGTTCGGCCCATCAAGTCTACTCCGCCATTCAATCGTGGTTGATCTATCGCCCCCTCTCAGCCCCATTCTCCTGCCTTAGCCCCTTAACCCCTGACATCCGTACCAATCAAGAGATGATACAATACAATACAATACAATATATCTTTATTGTCATTGTACAGGGGTACAACGAGATTGGGAATGCGCCTCCCATACGATGAAATAAATTAGTTAGCTAGTCAGTATTAATTTAAACAACCCAAATTGTAACAGTTTTAAAACAGAGTAAAGTGCAAGTAGATCAGCAGGACCGGTTCATAGCAGCTATGGCCCTGGGGATGAAGCTGTTCCTGAGTCTGGAGGTGCGGGCGTAGAAGGCCTTGTATCGTCTGCCCGATGGTAGGAGTTCGAACAGACTGTTGCAGGGGTGTGAAGAGTCTTTGTGGATGCTGGTGGATTTTCTGAGGCATCGTGTGTTGTAGATGCCCTCCAAGGCTGGTAGCTGTGTTCCGATGGTCCTCTGAGCTCTATGGACTTCCCGCTGAAGAGCTTTCCTCTCTGCCTCCGTGCAGCTGAGGTACCACACAGGGATGCCATGCGTTAGGATGCTCTCTAAGGGTGCAGCGGTAGAAGGTCGTCAGCAGCTGTTGGGGTAGACCAGACTTTTTCAGTGTTCTTAGGTAGAACAGTCTGTTGCTGTGCCTTCTTGACCAGCGCAGCAGTCAAGATGACAGTGGGAGGAAACCGGAGAGCCCGGAGAAAACCCATGCAGGTCACGGGGAGAGCGTACAAACTCAGTACAGGCAGAACCCGCAGTCAGGACCAACCCAGGTCTCTGGCGCTGTTAGGCAGCAACTCTACCGCTGTGCCACCGTGCCGCAGTTAGTTATTTTTAAGTTACAAAGAAGGTGCCAAGAGAGGTGGGAGTTGGGGTGGCATGGTGGCGTGACTATTTATGTGCCATTCAGAGGCTGCGACTCCTGTAGATCCCTTGTGAAGATCATAAAATTGGAGCAGAATTAGGCCATTCGGCCCATCATGTCTACACCGCCAGTTGATCATGGCTGATTTATCTCTCCCTCCAAAGCCCATTCTCCTGCCTTCTCCCCATAACCCCCGTCCTAATCAAGAATCTATCTAACTATGCCCTAAAAATATCCACTGACTTGGCCTCCACAGCCTTCTGTGGCAACGAATTCCACAGATTCACCACCCACTGACTAAAGAAATTCCTCCTCATCTCCTTATTGAAGGAACGTCCTTTAATTTTGAGGTTATGACCTCTGGTCCTAGACTCTCCCACTGGTGGAAACATTGGGCGGTCACGGTGGCGCAGCGGTAGAGTTGCTGCCTTACAGCGAATGCAGAGTCGGAGACCCGGGTTCGATCTCGAATACGGGTGCTGTCTGTACGGAGTTAGTACGTTCTCCCCGTGACCTGCGTGGGTTTTCCCCAAGATCTTCGGTTTCCTCCCACCCTCCGAAGACGTACAGGTTTGTAGGTTAATTGGCTCGGTAAATGTAAAAATTGTCCATAGTGGGTGTAGGATGGTGTTAATGTGCGGGGATCGCTGGTGGGCGCGGACCTGGTGGGCCGAAAGGGCCTGTTTCCGCGCTGTATCTCTAAACTAAACTAAATCCTCTCCACATCCACTCCATCCAAGCCTTTCAACTTTCTGTATGTTTTTCAATGAGGTCCCCCCTCGTTCTTGTAAACTCCAGCGAGTACAGGCCCAGTGACATCAAACGCTTATTGTAGGTTGACCCGCTCATTCCTGGGATCATTCTTGTCATCCTGCGATGGTGGGCACGTCAGTGCCTGCGATGGACCGGGCAGTGTTCACCACTTTATGCAATCTCCAAATTTGAGGAAGGATATTCTTGCTATTGAGGGCGTGCAGCGTAGGTTCACCCGGTTAATTCCCGGAATGGCGGGACTGTCGTCTGTTGAAAGCCTGGAGTGACTAGCCTTGTATACACTGGAATTTAGAAGGATGAGAGGGGATCTTATCGAAACGTATAAGATTATTAAGGGGTTGGACACGTTAGAGGCAGGAAACATGTTCCCAATGTTGGGGGAGTCCAGAACCAGGGGCCACAGTTTAAGAATAAGGGGTAGGCCATTTAGAACGGAGATGAGGAAAATCTTTTTCAGTCAGAGAGTTGTATATCTGTGGAACTCTCTGCCTCAGAAGGCAGTGGAGGCCAATTCTCTGAATGCATTCAAGAGAGAGCTAGATAGAGCTCAGAAGGATAGTGGAGTCAGGGGGTATGGGGAGAAGGCAGGAACGGGGTACTGATTGAGAATGATCAGCCATGATCACATTGAATGGTGGTGCTGGCTCGAAGGGGTGAATGGCCTCCTCCTGCACCTATTGTCTATTGTCTATTGTCTATTGTCTATCTTCGTCACTCTTGGCCATTCAAGTACATTCTCTGCCCCCTTTCCAGCTTAACAACATCCAGCACTCCAACGTTACATCATCAAACAGCGTGATTATTTTGTACTACTGGGGTGACACGGTGGCGCAGCAGTGGAGTTGCTGCCTAACGGCGGCAGACAGCCCGGTTCGATCCTGACTACGGGTGGCATCGGTATGGAGTTTGTTCGTTCTTACTGTGACCCCGCGGGATTTTTCCGGGTTTCCTCTCACAATCGGCTACGGTAACATTGGAAATTGTCCGTAGTGTGTGTAGGATGGTAGTTTTAGTTTAGAGATACAGCGCGGAAACAGGCCCACGGGGTCCACGCCGACCAGCGATCCCCGCATATTAACACTATCCTTAACATTTATACCAAACCAATTAACCTGCGTGCCTGCACGTCTTTGGAGTGTGGGAGGAAACCGGAGATCTCGGAGAAAACCCACGCAGGTCACGGGGGGAACGTACAAATTCTGTACGGACGGCGCCCCCCGTAGTCAGGATCGAACGCGGGGGTCTTCGGCGCTGCATTCGCTGTAAGGCATCAAACTCTACCGCTGCGCCACCGTGATCGCTGGTCGGCGCGGACTCAGTGGGCCGAATCTGCGTCTCTAAACTAAACTATGTCGACTTGTAACGCAAGAGGGGCTGTGGGCAAAGCGGGGGTAAGATGGAAGCATTAACTTGTCGCCAAACATTCTTAATTAAAACACCTTCCAAATGGGCCTCTGTGGGGATAAAAATAACAGCTGCATCAATCAGACAGGAACTCGCATTCAACACACAGATGGCCTCTAGTCCTCTCCCGCGATAGAACTTGTTCACTGACAGAATCCAGTCACTCATCAACCTTCAGCTTACTAATTGTACATCCAGCGTCTGAGTGATATTGCTTTGTTCTGAAAGGGAGCGGTGGTCATAGAAACATAGAAACATAGAAAATAGGTGCAGGAGGAGGCCATTCAGCCCTTTGAGCCAGCAACGCCATTCATTGTGATTCAGGGCGGCACGGTGGCGCAGCGGTAGAGTTGCTGCCGGAGACTCAGGTTCGATCCTGACTACGGGCGACGTCTGTACGGAGTTTGTACGTTCTCCCCGTGACCTGCGTGGGTTCTCTCCGAGATCTTCGGTTTCCTCCCACGCTCCAAAGACGTACAGGTATGTAGGTTAATTGACTGGGTAAATGTAGTGTGTGTAGGATAGTGTTAATGTGCGGGGATCGCTGGGCGGCGCGGACTCGGTGGGCCGAAGGGCCTGTTTCCGCGCTGTATCTCTAAATCTAAAAAATCTGATCGTGGCTGATCATCCACAATCAGTAACCTGTGCCTGCCTTCTCCCCATGTCCCTTGATTCCATTAGCCCCCAGAGCTCTATCTAACACTCTTAAATTCATCCAGTGATTTGGCCTCCACTGCCCTCTGTGGCAGAGAATTCCACAAATTCACAACTCTCTGGGTAAAAAAGTTCCTTCTCACCTCAGTTTTAAATGGCTTCCCCTTCATTCTAAGACTGTGGCCCCCGGTTCTGGACTCCCCCAACCTTGGGAACATTTTTCCTGCATCTAGCTTGTCCAGTCCCTTTATAATTTTATATGCTTCTATATGATCCTCTCTTATCCTTCTAAACTCCAGTGAACACAGTGTAAATGTAAAATTATCTCTGGTGTGCATAGGATAGTGTTAATGTTGAATTAATGAATGAATGAATGAATGAATGAATGAATAAGTTTATTGGCCAAGTATGTGCATATACAAGGAATGTGCCTTGGGGCTCCGCTCACAAATAACAACACAAACGTACAGTTAACAATTAAGAATAAAGCGTAAACACATCAAAACAATAAGGATACACCATTACGGTCTAAACATGTGGGTGAAAATAAACCAGAGCAAAAAAGAGACCACAGACTTTGGTTATTGAGTAGAACTATCACTTGTGGAAAAAAGTGTCTATGTCTGGCTGTGGCTGCTTTGACAGTCCGGAGTCGCCTTCCAGAGGGAAGTGCTTCGAAGAGTTTGTGGCCAGTGTGAGGGGGGTCAGAGATGATCTTGCCCGCTCGCTTCCCGGCCCTTGCAGTGCACAGTTCGTCAATGGGGGGGAAGGATGCAGCCAACAACCTTCTCAGCTGTGCGAACGATCCGTTGCAGCCTCCGGATGACGTGCTTGGTGGCTGAGCCAAACCAGACCATAACGTATAAGAAAATAACTGCAGATGCTGGTACAAATCGATTTATTCACAAAATGCTGGAGTAACTCAGCAGGTCAGGCAGCATCTCGGGAGAGAAGGAATGGGTGACGTTTCGGGTCGAGACCCTTCTTCAGACTGATGTCGGGGGTGGGACAAAGGAAGGATATAAGTGGAGACAGGAAGATAGAGGGAGATCTGGGAAGGAGGAGGAGAAGTCGACGTTCATACCACCGGGCTGCAAACTGCCCAGGCGAAATATGAGGTGCTGCTCCTCCAATTTCCGGCAGGCCTCACTACCATAACGTAGCTGGTCGGCGCGGACACGGCGGGCTGAAGGGCCAATTTCTGCGCTGTGTCTCTAAACTGAACTAAACCAAAGATAGACACGGGTGTGCTGGAGTAACTCAGCGGGGCAGGCAGCGTCTCTGGAGAGAAGGCATGGGTGACGTTTCGGGTCGAGGCCCTTCTTCATAATCCCTCCGACAACATTTTGTTCGGCTTCCTTCCTGCTAAACTAAACTAAATATGTGTTTACCCTTCTACTTTCCGTCAGCATTCACACAATTTCTCTCCCCCAGTTATTGTTATTGCAAGGCGTGATAATTTAAAAAAAAATTACTGGTCGAACTTTAATTTGTTGAACGGTTGGAAAATGGGCCAGAGTTTGGATATTGCATGTGATTATTGAAAAGTGCCTTCAAGTTGGTTGTTAACTTGGGAACTGCTTGATTGCTCTGGCTGTAAAGAGCAGAGCACCATTGACTCCCAATTATATATATTTTTTAAACAATCACAAGATATATTCCCATAAGTTATGGAACAGATGTCCAGCTGACTTGAGGCACATTAATTGAAGGCATGCATTAGGAATGAAAATACTCAGGTCCAAATAGTGGACTGGTTATAACTCATATAAATGTCTCCAGGGCTTCACTGTGCAATGGGTTCATATATTTCTTCGATGGAATTCGTTTTCGAGAAGCTCTGAACCTTTTTTTGCATTCCAATGTTTCTGTCTTGTGTTGGCACAAAGTTCATGAACGACTGGCCTGACAGTTCAGATTCCTGGCTCTGAGTTGCAATAACAATTTGCAACTTTAAAGATCTAGTTGGAATTAACCAGTTTTCTTCTTCAAAACATAATCAAATACTGTAAGTTTAAAAAAAAAACTTACTTGCGGTCAGAGCCTCCATCTTAGGGTGCATATATATATCTCTCCCGAGATGCTGCATGACCCGCTGAGTTACTCCAGCATTGTGCGTCCACCTGCAAATGTCAAAGACTTGAGAGCTTAGCTTTAATGTAAGTGGGGCACAATTTAAAGGAGACGAGACCAAGTGGACCCGTTGGGCCCAAACCTCTCCTGCATTGGAGCAACACCCTCTCCTCCCCCCCTCCCCCTCTCCCTCCCCCTTGGAGGCCAAGTCAGTGGATATTTTTAAGATAGATAGATTCTTGAACAGTGCAGGTGTCAGAGGTAATGGGCAGGAGAATGGCGTTAGGAGGGAAAGATAGATCAGCCATGATTGAATGCGGGAGTAGACTTGATAGAAACATAGAAACATAGAAAATAGGTACGGGGGTAGGCCATTCGTAGGGAGTAGGGCGGCACGGTGGCGCAGCGGTGGAGTTGCTGCCTAACAGCGAATGCAGCGACGGAGACTCAGGTTCGATCCTGATCACGGGCGCTGTCTGTACGGAGTTTGTACGTTCTCCCCGTGACCTGCATGGGTTTTCTCCGAGATCTTCGGTTTCCTCCCACACTCCAAAGACGTACAGGTATCTAGGTTAATTGGCTGGGCAAATGTAAAAATTGTCCCTAGAGGGTGTAGGATAGTGTTAATGTGCGGAGATTGCTGGGCGGCACGGACCCGGTGGGCTGAAGGGCCTGTTTCTGCGCTGTATCCCTAAATCTAAAACAAAATCTAAAAAAAATTCGGCCCTTCGAGCCAGCACCGCCATTCAATGGCTGATAATGCAAAATCAGTACCCCGTTCCTGCTTTCCCCCATATCCCTTGATTCCGTTAGCCCTAAGAGCTAAATCTAACTCTCCCTTGAATACATCCAGTGAATTGGCCTCCACTGTCTTCTGTGGCAGAGAATTCCACAGATTCACAACTCTCTGGGTGAAAATGTTTTTCCTCATCTCAGTCCTAAATGGCCTACCCCTTGTTCTTAAACCGTGACCCCTGGTTCTGGACTCCCCCAACATCGGGAACATTTTTCCAAAACCAAGGAACTGATTGTTGAATTTGGAAGAGAAAGGTGGAGAATCCACAAACACGTCTTCACCAATGGAACGATGATGGGGAGAGTCAAAATCCTCAGAGTCCTGGACGTGCATATCTCCGAAGATCTGTCCTGGACCCAGCACAAACTGAATGCAATCAGAAAGAAAGTCCATCAATATCTCGACTTCCTTAGAAGGTTGAAGAAATTCGTTATGCCAACAAATATATTCTCTTGAACTTCTACAGGTGTACGTTGGAGAGCAAACTGACCGGTCGCATCGCGGCCTGGTACGGCAACTCGACCGCCCAGGAACGAAGAAGACTGCTAAAAGTGGTGAAACACCGGCCGGTCCATCCCGGGTACTGACCTCCCCACCATCGAATGGGAACTACAGGAGTCGCTGCCTCAAAAAGGCAGCCAGCATCGTCAGAGACCCACACACCACCCGGGCCACGCTCTCATTTCACTCCTGCCATCGGAATGAAGAAATTGAGGATAGAAGGCCTTCAATGATGTGGAGGGATTTAGAAATAGACACTAGACAATAGACAATATGTACAGGAGGAGGCCATTCGGCCCTTCGAGCCAGCACCGCCATTCAATGTGATCATGGCTGATCATTCTCAATCAGTACCCCGTTCCTGCCTTCTCCCCATACCCCCTGATTCCGCTATCCTTAAGAGCTCTATCTAGCTCTCTCTTGAATGCATTCAGAGAATTGGCCTCCACTGCCTTCTGAGGCAGAGAATTCCACAGATTCACAACTCTCTGACTGAAAAAGTTTTTCTTCATCTCCGTTCTAAATGGCCTACCCCTTATTCTTAAACTGTGGCCCCTTGTTCTGGACAATAACCAGGGAGATGGCACGGTGGCGCCTCACAGCGGGTAGAGGTGCAGCCTCACAGCGCCAGAGACCCGGGTTTGATCCAGACCACGGGTGCTTGTCTGTACGGAGTTTGTACGCTCTCCCCTTGACCTGCGTGCGTTTTCTCCGAGATCTGCTACACTCTAAAGATGCACAGGCTTGGCGGTTAAAGGGCTTGGTATAAATATAAATTGTCCCCAGTGTGTGCAGGATAGTGTTAGTGTGCGGGGATCGCTGGTCGGCGCGGACTCAGTGGTCCGAAGGGTCTGTTTCCGTGCTGTATCTCTAAACTAAACTAAACTAAACTAAAGACAACCTTTTGCTCAACTGGTTTTGGTGTTTGTGGATGATTTTTAGATTTAAATTTAGAGATACAGCGCAGAAACAGGCCCTTCGGCCCACCGGGTCCGCACTGCCCAGCGATCCCTGCACATTAACACTATCCTACACCCACTAGGGACAATTTTTACTTTTGCCCAGCCAATTAACCTACAAACCTGTACGTCTTTGGAGTGTGGGAGGAAACCGAAGATCTCGGAGAAAACCCACGCATGTTACGGGGAGAACGTACAAACTCCTTACAGACAAGCACCCGTAGTCAGGATCGAACCTGAGTCTCCGGCGCTGCATTCGCTGTAAGGCAGCAACTCTTCCGCTGCGCCACCGTGCCGCCCTTGTGTTATGCCTGACCTTGTGTTAGTAGTAAAAATAAGACACAAGTTGCTGGAGTAACTCAGCGGGTCGGGCTGCATCCCTGATGAAAAAGGATCGGTGATGTTTCGGGACCTTAAGAAGAAGATTGGCCCCTGACCCAAATCCCAACCCCCTATCCATGTTCTCCAGAGTTACTCCAGCACTATGTATAGGGGAAAAAAACTGCAGATGCTGGTTTAAATCGAAGGTAGTGTAGCGCGTCGATCAAGGCCCGAAATAAAGGCAAGGAGCCAGGTATTTCGGGAACGTTATATTTTATTGTACCTCGGTTATCAGACGGGTCGAGTCTGCCGTGATGGCTTGGCGCCCAAACCTTGTCCTTATATACCTGGTCCCGGACCGCCTCCCTGGACTGGTCCATTCCCGTGCCGAGGGGTCGGTAGAAGTATGGCCCGACCCTTGGGAGCCGCCACAGTACCCCCCCCCCAGAACCGGAGGCACGAAACGCACTGGTGGTCGCGCAACCCGACCGGACCGCGTACGGTAATCGATCGACAGAGGGGCCGGCGGAGTCACAGTTGGAGGGACAGGTGGTGGGACCCGCAAAGGGGGGCCGAGGCTGGGCAACCCGCACCGGTTGGTCGATGTCTAAGTGGGCTGGCTTCAGGCGGTCAATTGACACGGCCTCCGGCCGGCCCCCCATGTCCAAGACAAAGGTTGTCTGTCCGTGCTCCAGCACCCGGTACGTCGGGGTCACCAATGTAGTGCGTCGATAAAGGCCCGAAATAAAGGCAAGGAGCCTGGTATTTCGAGAACGTTATATTTTATTGTACCTCGGTTATCAGACGGGTCGAGTCTGCCGGAATGGCTTGGCGCCAAAACCTTGTCCTTATATACCTGGTCCCGGACCGCCTCCCTGGACTGGTCCATTCCCGTGCCGAGGGGTCGGAAGAAGTATGGCCCGACCCTTGGGAGCCACCACAGTAGACACAAAATGCTGGAGTAACTCAGCAGGTCAGGCAGCATCTCTGGAGAGAAGGAATGGGTGACGATTCGGGTCGAGACCCCTTTTCAGACTGAAGACGGGTCTCGACCCAAAACGTCACCCATTCCTTCTCTCCAGAGAGATGCTTCCTGACCCGCTGAGTTACTCCATCATTTTGTGTCTACCGGCATTTTTTTGGTTGTAAACCGGCATCTGCAGTTCCTCTGTTTCTGCATTGGGTTGGAAGTAGGTTGATAATCAATCTCCAAGAACGGAACTGAATAAATATTTAGAGGAGTAAATATTTAAATAGCCACAAGCAAAGAGCAGAAGGAGCCGGGTCGCTAATTGGGTTGCTCGATCAAAACGTTGGCAGCAGGATGTGGCATGAGAAGGTTCATACAGTCAATGAAATGGTTTTGGAGTCACTGTTGTTGTTGTTGTTCGTCCTTCGGGTTGGAAGATGACCATGACTTCACTTTCAGTTGGAGGATTGGTGACTGTGGGTCCGGAAGTGACTGGTGAGGCCAATCCGGGCCCGGAAGGCACGTCCACACGTCGGACACAAGTGGATGGGTGCTGCAGTGGAAGTGGAGGTAGCCCGGGCCTTGCATGCGGTGCGTTTCCTCTGGGCCTCTGCAGTGCGTCTGTTCTCTGCTGCACGGGCTCCTGTGGTGAGCTTGCTACGCCAGGTTGGACGGTCCAGAGCAAGAGACTCCCAAGTGCTGAGGTTGATGTCCAAATCTTTGAGGGACACTTTGAGGCAGTCATTAAACCGTTTCTTCTGTCCTCCTACTGAGTGCTTGCCCTGACACAGTCCTCCATACAGAAGCTGTTTTGGCAGTCGACTCTCGGGCATTCTGACGACATGACCTGCCCATCTGGCTTGGGCTTTCCGTAGGAGGATGTGAACGCTGGGGATTCCGGCCCGTTCCAAAACATCTGTGTCGGGAATTTTGTCCAGCCACCTGATGTGAAGACAGTGGAGGCCAATTCACTGGATGTGTTCAAGGGAGAGTTAGATTTAGCTCTTATGGCTAACGGAATCATTGTTATGTTGAAGGCAACATGGTAGTCTATACGAAGATTGACGTAAAATGCTGGAGTAACTCAGCGGGTCAGGCAGCATCTCTGGAGAGAAGGAATAGGTGACGTTTTTCGGGCCGAGACCCTTCCTCAGACTTAGAGTCAGGGAAAGGGAAATGAGATGTAGACAGTGTTGCAGCCCTGTCCTTATACCTCCTCCCTCGACCCTGTCCAGGGACCCCGACAGTCCTTTCAGGTGAGGCAGGGACTCACTTGCGCCTCCTCCAACCTCGTCTACCGTGTTCGTCGTTCGAGGTGTGGACTCTTATCCATCGGCGAGACCAAACGTGGACTGGGTGATCGGTTTCGCTGAACCCCTTTGCTCAGTCCACCTGGACCTACCTGATCTCCCGGTTGCCAAACACTTTACAATAGACAATCGACAATAGGCGCAGGAGGAGGCCATTCGGCCCTTCGAGCCAGCACCGCCATTCAATGTGATCATGGCTGATCATTCTCAATCAGTAACCCGTTCCTGCCTTCTCCCCATACCCCCTGACTCCGCTATCCTTAAGAGCTCTATCCAGCTCTCTCTTGAATGCATTCAGAGAATCGGCCTCCACTGCCTTCTGAGGCAGAGAATTCCACAGATTCACAACTCTCTGACTGAAAAAGTTTTCCTCGTCTCAGTTCTAAATGGCCTACCCCTTATTCTTAAACTGTGGCCCCTGGTTCTGGACTCCCCCAACATTGGGAACATGTTTCCTGCCTCTAACGTGTCCATCCTTCTAAATTCCAGTGTATACAAGCCTAGTCGCTCCAGTCTTTCAACATATGATAGTCCCGCCATTCCGGGAATTAACCTAGTAAACCTACGCTGCACGCCCTCAATAGCAAGAATATCCTTCCTCAAATTTGGAGACCAAAACTGCACACAGTACTCCAGGTGCGGTCTCACTAGGGCCCTGTACAACTGCAGAAGGACCTCTAGTTCCCTTTCCCATTCCCACACTGGGATACTTTGTAATTTGGCGGCGCCCTTTAGGTGGCGGCTCTTTGCATACCTTGGGTGTGAAAAACGAAGAATTTCACCGTGACTTGCCGCTTGTGACTAGAAAGTATTCATTCATTCATTCATTCATTCATTCATTCATTCGTTCATTCAGTCATTCATTCATTCATTCATTCATTCATTCATTCATTCGTTCATTCGTTCATTCATTCATTCATTCATTCATTCATTCGTTCATTCAGTCATTCATTCATTCATTCATTCATTCATTCATTCATTCATTCATTCATTCATTCATTCATTCTTTCATTCGTTCATTCATTCATTCATTCATTCATTCATTCATTCGTTCATTCGTTCATTCGTTCATTCATTCATTCATTCATTCATTCATTCATTCATTCATTCATTCATTCATTCATTCATTCATTCTTTCATTCATTCATTAATTCGTTCATTCATTCATTCATTTAATAACAACTTTTAAGAGGCATTTTGACAGGAAAATTTACTTTAGAATTTCGAGATACATCGTGGAAACAGGCCCTTCGGCCCACCCTGCCCACGCCGACCAGCGATCAGGGTCTAACTTACAGTTTTACTGAGGCCAATTAATGTGCACATTTTTGGAGTGTGGGAGGAAACCGGAGCACCCAGAGAAAACCCACGCAGGTCACGGGGAGAACGTACAAACTCCATACGGACAGCACCCGCAGTCAGGATCGAACCCGGGTCTCTGGCGCCGTAAAGGCAGCAACTCTAGAATGGATGGATAGACCGCCCCTTCTAGACACAGCGCGGTGGCGCAGCGGTAGAGTTGCTGCCTTACAGCGAATGCAGCGCCGGAGACTCAGGTTCGATCCTGACTACGGGCGCCGTCTGTACGGAGTTTGTACGTTCTCCCCGTGACCTGCGTGGGTTTTCTCCGAGATCTTCGGTTTCCTCCCACACTCCAAAGACGTGCAGGTATGTAGGTTAATTGACTGGGTAAATGTAGAAATTGTCCCTAGTGTGTGTAGGATAGTGTTAATGTGCAGGGATCGCTGGGCGGCACGGACTCGGTGGGCCGAAGGGCCTGTTTCCGCGCTGTACCTCTGAATCTAAAATGTAAAAGATGGAGAGAAATGAAAGCTCCAGGAATGTTGAGGCGTTTGACTGTAATGAGCTGCTGGTGGTGTCGGAGCTGTTGAATTGATGTACGATTGTTAAATAGCCTTGCACAACAAGGATAGCCGTGATGGAAATGAAATACTCCTTTGCCTTGTGTTTCTCATGTTGCTGTTTCTTTAAATCCTGTCACAATCTTTGTAGCGTTCGACAGTCAGATCAATCCACCTCCTTCGAAATAATGTGTTTTATCCTTAAGCAAGGGGAATATGAAACTTAAATTGTTTATGAATCCGCTCAGGCTGGTGCGCTGCCTAACATTTTTGCTTTGATTTGGCGAGGGATGGATCCAATATTCCAAACTCTGAAAGGATTTCCAGCGAGCGTAAAAAGGGTTGCAAAATCCAACACTGCGTGGAAACGGGCCCTTCGGCCCAACTCGCCCACACCGGCCAACATTGTCCCAGCCGCCCTAGTCCCACCTGCCTGCGCTTGGTCCATAACCCTCCAAACCTGTCCTATCCATGTACCCGTCCAACTGCTTCTCAAACGGTGGGATAGTCCCAGCCTCAACTACCATCCCTTGGATGAAGGGATTAATAGTACCATTAGCAAATTTGCAGATGATACAAAGCTGGATGGCAGTGTGAACTGTGACGAAGATGCTATGAGGTTGCAGGGTGACTTGGACAGGTTGTGTGAGTGGGCGGATGCATGGCAGATGCAGTTTAATGTGGATAAGTGTGAGGTTATCCACTTTGGTGGTGAGAATAGGAAGGCAGATGGTGTCAAGTTAGGAACAGGGGACGTACAATGAGATCTGGGTGTCCTAGTGCATCAGTCACTGAAAGGAAGCATGCAGGTACAGCAGGCAGTGAAGAAAGCCAATGGAATGTTGGCCTTCATAACAAGAGGAGTTGAGTATAGGAGCAAAGGGGTCCTTCTGCAGTTGTACAGGGCCCTAGTGAGACCGCACCTGGAGTACTGTGTGCAGTTTTGGTCTCCAAATTTGAGGAAGGATATTCTTGCTATTGAGGGCGTGCAGCGTAGGTTTACTAGGTTAATTCCCGGAATGGCGGGACTGTCATATGTTGAAAGACTGGAACGACTAGGCTTGTATAAACTGGAATTTAGAAGAATGAGAGGAAGGCAGTGGAGGCCAATTCTCTGAATGCATTCAAGAGAGAGCTAGATAGAGCTCTTAAGGATAGCGGAGTCAGGGGGTATGGGGAGAAGGCAGGAACGGGGTACTGATTGAGAATGATCAGCCATGATCACATTGAATGGCGGTGCTGGCTCGCAGGGCCGAATGGCCTCCTCCTGCACCTATTGTCTATTGTCAAACCTGTCCTATCCATGTACCCGTCCAACTGCTTCTCATACAATGGGATAGTCCCAGCCTCAACTACCTCCTCTGGCAGCTCCTCTCCCATCAGGCAAGAGACACGGAAGTTTGAAAACGCACACCTCCAGGTTCAGGGACAGTTTCTTCCCGGCTGTTATCAGGCAACTGAACCATCGTATCACCAACTAGAGAGTGGTCCTAAACAACCATCAACCTCATTGGAGACCCTCGGACTATCTTTGATCGAACATGACTGAACGTTATCTTGCACTAAACGTTATTCCCTTTATCCTGTATATGGACACTGTGGACAACTTGACTGTAATCAGATTTAGATTTTAGATTTAGATTTAGAGATACAGCGCGGAAACAGGCCCTTCGGCCCACCGAGTCCGTGCCGCCCAGCGATCCCCGCACACTAACACTATCCTACACACACTAGGGACAATTTTTTACATTTTACCCAGTCAATTAACCTACATACCTGTACGTCTTTGGAGTGTGGGAGGAAACCGAAGATCTCGGAGAAAACCCACGCAGGTCACGGGGAGAAAGTACAAGCTCCGTACAGACGGCGCCCGTAGTCAGGATCGAACCTGAGTCTCCGGCGCTGCATTCGCTGTAAGGCAGCAACTCTACCGCTGCGCCACCGTGTATAGTCTTTCCGCTGACTGGACAAAAAACGCTTTTCACTGTACCTCGATTACACGTGAAAATAAACTCAACTAAACTGAACTAAAACTGATAGGTGACGTTTCGGGTCGGAACCCTTCTACGGACTGAAAGTAGAGGTGGAGGGAGGGGAGGAGAGGGGGGAATGAACTGGAGGCGAGAAAAGGCCAGAACAAATCAGGGCCGGCAACAGATGACCTCAGGAAGGGTGGAGCCCACAATGGTCAATTGTTGGCCGTTGGAAGATGTGATAACGAGAGGGTTATCACACCTTCCAAGGAAGGATGCGAACATTGGAACTGGTAGGATGGCGAGGGAGGGGGAGGGAGGGGAGGGAATGCAGGAGTTACTTGAAATAAAAGAAATCAACGTTCATACCACTAGGTCACCCCCCAACCCTCCCTCTCACCCACCACGACTTTCAGTCTGAAGAAGGGTCTCAACCCGAAACGTCGCCTGTTCTTTTTCTCCATAGATGCTGCCTGACCCGCTGATTACTCCAGCATGGCAAGTTTATCTTTGGTATCAATCAGCATCTGCTGTTCTTTGTTTCCATGTTTCCATCTCATTGAGCACCTTGCACTTTTTTTACCTGCACTTTCTCTGCAACTTATTTTTGTTCAGATTTTTTAGATTTTTTTAGATTTTAGATTTAGAGATAAAGCGCAGAAACAGGCCCTACGGCCCACCGGGTCCGTGCCGCCCAGCGATCCCCGCACACTAACACTATCCTACACCCACTAGGGACAATTTAAAAAAAACATTTGCCCAGCCAATTAACCTACATACCTGTACGTCTTTGGAGTGTGGGAGGAAACCTAAGATCTCGGAGAAAACCCACGCAGGTCACGGGGAGAACGCACACACTGACGGCGCCCGTAGTCGGGATCAAACCTGAGTCTCCGGCCCTGCATTCTCTGTAAGGCGGCAACTCTATCGCTGCGCTGCAAGTGTCGAGATACACGTGGAAACAGGCCCTTCAGCCCATCGAGTCCGCGCCAACCAGCGATCCCCGCACACTAGCACTACCCTACATGCTAAAGGCAATTTACAATCTTTACCAAAGCCAACTCGCCCTACAAACCTGTATGACTTTGGAGTGCAGGAGTAAACTGGAGAAAACCCATGCGGTCACGGAGAGAACGTACATACTCCGTACAAACAAGCACCCATAGTCGGGATCGAACCCTGGTCTCTGGCGCTGTGAGGCAGCATCTCCACTACTGCTCTACTAAAACTAAACCTTCCTGCAAGATCTATCTGCCCAGGGCGGCACGGTGTCACAGCGGTAGATCTGTTGCCGTACCGTGCCAAGAGACCTGGGTTCGATCCCGACTACGGGTGCTGTCTGTACGGAGTTGGTACGTTCTCCCCGTGACCTGCGTGGGTTTTCTCCGAGATCTTCGGTTTCCTCCCACACTCCAAAGACATACAGTTTGGTAGGCTCACTGGCTTGGTTATAGATGTAAATTGTCCCTAGTGTGTGCAGGATAGTGTAAGTGCGCGGGGTTCGCTGGTCGGTGCGGACTCGGTGCGCCGAAGGGCCTATTTCCACGCTCTATTCCTAAAACCAAAAAAAAACGAAAACTAAATTTAATAACGAAAAAAAAAGATGAGGTCATTTTTCACGGTTGTGATCGATGCTTGCAATAGTCCACTTGCGGAGTTAGGCCAGAGTTTTGCTCTGCAAAATATAATTCTATTAGTTGATTTGATCTCAGAAATCTGTTTACCTTTTGTCAGAATGGAGGAGACGAACGTTTGATTGGGCCTGCAGCGAAACCTAAACCAGAATCAATAAATATAAGGTCTCCAATGGAAGCAAAAGGGAGTTCAGGAAGAAGGGGAAACGATTGGACTATTGATCTTACTCCCAAGTGAACTAGTTGAGATATAGACAAAGTCAAGGGCAAGTGTAAGGAATTCTCGTTAAATGTAGTTTAATGATTTCTCAGTGCTCATATTGGAGTGTGTTGTTCAACTCCTTCTGCAGTTGTCCAGGGCCCTGGTGAGACCACATCTGGAGTATTGTGCGCAGTTTTGGTCTCCTAATTCGAGGAAGGACGTCCTTGCTGTTGAGGCAGTGCAGCGTAGATTCACGAGGTTAATCCCCGGGATGGCGGGACTGACATACGAGGAAAGATTGGAAAGACTGGGCTTGTATTCACTGGAATTTAGAAGGATGAGGGGAGATCTTATAGAGACGTATAAAATCATGAAAGGACTTGACAAGCTAGACACAGGAAACATTTTCCCAATGTTGGGGGAGTCCAGAACCAGCGGATACAGTCTAAGAATAAAAAGGGAGGCCATTTAAAACTGTGGTGAGAAGAAACTTTTTTCACCCAGAGAGTTGTGAATTTGTGGAATTCTCTGCCACAGAAGGCAGTGGAGGCAAATTCACTGGATTAATTTAAAAGAGAGTTAGATAGAGCTCTAGGGGCTAGCGGAATCAAGGGATATTGGGAGAAGGCAGGGACAGGTTACTGATTGTGGATGATCAGCCATGATCACAAGGAATGGCGGTGCTGGCTCGAAGGGCCAAATGGCCTCCTCCAGCACCTATTTTCTATATTTCTCTGTTTCAATACAATGATGTTACTCAGACACCTTGGAGCATAGAAATGTAGAAATCATAGAATGTAGGTGCAGGAGGAGGCCATTTGGCCCTTCGAGCCTTCATTGTGATCATGGGCTGATCATCCACAATCAGTAACCCGTGCCTGCCTTCTCCCCATATCCCTTCCACTAGCCCCTAGAGCTCTATCCAACTCTTTTTAAAATTCATCCAATGAATTAGATTTAGAGATACAGCGCGGAAACAGGCCCTTCGGCCCACCGAGACCGCGCTGCCCAGTGATCCCTGCACATTAACACTATCCTACACACACTAGGGACAATTTGTTTTTACATTTACCCAGTCAATTAACCTACATACCTGTACGTCTTTGGAGTGTGGGAGGAAACCGAAGATCTCGGAGAAAACCCACGCAGGTCACGGGGAGAACGTACAAACTCCGTACAGACGGCGCCCATAGTCAGGATCGAACCTGCGTCTCCGGCGCTGCATTCGCTGTAAGGCAGCAACTCTACCGCTGCGCCACCGTTCCGCCCTAGGAGGATCAGATCTTGTACAATATTTGCTTACCTCTGGGATGATATATAATCATATTCCGCTTGGTTGGCTTAGAACCCAACACTATGAATGTTACATAGAAAGGAATGTTACAGGAGGAGGCCTTTTGGCCCTTCCAGCCAGCACCGCCATTCAATGTGATCATGGCTGGTCATCCATAATCAGTAACCCGTGCCTGCCTTCTCCCCATATCCCTTGATTCCACCAGCCCCTAGAGCTCTATCTAACTCTCTCTTAAATTCATCCAGTGAATCGGCCTCCACTGCCTTCTCTGGCAGAGAACTCCACAAATTCACAACTCCCTGGGCGAAAAAGTTTCTTCTCACCTCAGTTTTAAATGGCCTCCCCTTTATTCTTAGACTGTGGCCCCTGGTTCTGGACTCCCCCAACACTGGGAGCATTTTTCCTGCATCTGGCTTGTTGAACTCCACTTTTAGGAAAACCCCATAACTCTCTCCCCTTCCTCCATATAACCACTCGCCTCATTTTCCACCACCCCCCCCCCCCCCCACTCACTCCCCCCTGTACTACCTGGACTTGCACCTATACCTCCTCCTCCTCCCCTCCCCCCGCCCCCCTCCGCTTCCACCTTCATTCCCTCCTCAAGCTTCACAATTCTCAACTCTTCCATCGTTTTGTGCCACGCAGCGATAGAGTTACTGCCTTGCAGTGCCGGTGAAACGAGTTCGATCCAGATTGCTGGGTGCTTGTCTGTACGGAGTTTGTACGTTCTCCCCGTGACCTGCGAGATCTCCGGTTGCCTCTCACACTTCAAAGACGTACAGGGTTAATTGGCCTGGTATAAATGTAAAATGTCCCTAGAGTGTAGGATAGTGTTAGTGTGTGGGGATCGCTTGTCGGTGCGGGCTCGATGCGCCAAAGGGCCCGTTTCCGCGCTGTTACTCTAAACTAAACTAAATAAACAAAACTAAACCTTCTGTCTTTTCTTCTCTGGTCTCTGGTGCGACTCGCCTTCGGCGCGGGCCGCTTGGACGTCGGAAGCTCGCAGGCCTTACCCTGGGTGGGGACCGACATCGGGAGCTCCGGCAGCGGCAGCGTCTTCGCCCGCCCCGAATCGCGGGGCTTGGGTCGGCCCGCTGTGGACCTTTCACCGTCCGGCGCGGCCTGGAACGTGGCAACTTCAACAGCCTGACCGCGGGAGAAGACGGCAGGGGAAGAGAAAAGACATTCTGGCCTTCACAGTGAGGAGGTGACTGGAGGAGACTCACTTTGATGGATGTTTCTTTTTTTTGTGTTTTGTGTTGGTTTGTGATTGTGTGTGTAATTGCTTATTTTATATGGGATGACAATAAAGGTCATTCTGATTCTGATTCTGATTCTGACATGTACCAATTAAGGTATGGTGAAATTTGAGTTACCATAGAGTCATACCAAGTGAAAAGCAACAAAGACGTACAGGTATGTAGGTTAATTGACTGGGTAGATGTAAAAATTGTCCCTAGTGGGTGTAGGATAGTGTTAATGTGCGGGGATCGCTGGGCGGCGCGGACTTGGTGGGTCGAAAAGGCCTGTTTCCGCGCTGTATATATATGATATGATGATATGAAGACACACAGCCACATAATATATAATTTAACATAACCATCCACCACAGCGGGTTCCCCACGTTCCTCACTGTAATGGAAGGTAATAAAGTCTAATCTTCTCCCTCTTTACTCTCCCACGGTCGGGGCAGTTGTGCTAGTACCTGCCTCTACTACCTCCTCCGGCAGCTCGTTCCGTACACCTGCAGACCCTTTGTGCAAAAAGGTTGCCTCTCAGGTTCCTATTAGATCTTTCCTTTCACCGTAGTCCTGACACATCTGTAACGAGCTGCTAGAGGAGGTAGTTGAGGCAGGGACTATCGCAACGTTTAAGAAACATTTAGACAGGTACATGGATAGGACAGGTTCAGAGGGATATGGGCCAAATGCAGGCGGGTGGGACCAATGTTGTTGTTGTTCGTCCTTCGGGTTGGAAGATGACCATGACTTCACTTTCAGTTGGGGGATTGGTGACTGTGGGTCCGGAAGTGACTGGTGAGGCCAATCCGGGCCCGGAAGGCACGCCCACACGTAGGACACAAGTGGATGGGTGCTGCAGTGGAAGTGGAGGTACCCCGGGCCTTGCGCGCGATGCGTTTCCTCTGGGCCTCTGCAGTGCGTCTGTTCTCTGCTGCATGGGCTCCTGTGGTGAGCTTGTAACGCCAGGTTGGACGGTCCAGAGCAAGAGACTCCCAAGTGCTGAGGTTGATGTCCAAGTCTTTGAGGGACACTTTGAGGCAGTCCTTAAACCGTTTCTTCTGACCTCAGTAGACAATAGACAATAGACAATAGACAATAGGTGCAGGAGTAGGCCATTCAGCCCTTCGAGCCAGCACCGCCATTCAATGCGATCATGGCTGATCATTCTCAATCAGTACCCCGTTCCTGCCTTCTCCCCATACCCCCTCACTCCGCTATCCTTAAGAGCTCTATCCAGCTCTCTCTTGAAAGCATCCAACGAACTGGCCTCCACTGCCTTCTGAGGCAGAGAATTCCACACCTTCACCACTCTCTGACTGAAAAAGTTCTTCCTCATCTCCGTTCTAAATGGCCTACCCCTTATTCTTAAACTGTGGCCCCTTGTTCTGGACTCCCCCAACATTGGGAACATGTTTCCTGCCTCTAATGTGTCCAATCCCCTAATTATCTTATATGTTTCAATAAGATCCCCCCTCATCCTTCTAAATTCCAGTGTATACAAGCCTAATTGCTCCAGCCTTTCAATATACGACAGTCCCGCCATTCCGGGAATTAACCTAGTGAAACTACGCTGCACGCCCTCAATAGCAAGAATATCCTTCCTCAAATTTGGAGACCAAAACTGCACACAGTACTCCAGGTGCGGTCTCACCAGGGCCCGGTACAACTGTAGAAGGACCTCTTTGCTCCTATACTCAACTCTTCTTGTTATGAAGGCCAACATTCCATTGGCTTTCTTCACTGCCTGCTGTACCTGCATGCTTCCTTTCAGTGACTGATGCACTAGGACACCCAGATCTCCTACTGAGCGCTTGCCCTGACATAGTTCTCCATACCGAAGCTGTTTTGCCAGTCGACTCTCAGGCATTCTGACGACATGGCCTGCCCATCTGGCTTGGGCTTTCCGTAGGAGGGTGTGGACGCTGGGGATTCCGGCCCGTTCCAAGGGGGAGTGAGGGGGTATGGGGAGTAGGCAGGAACGGGGTACTGATTGAGAGTGATCAGCCATGATCGCATTGAATGGCGGTGCTGGCTCGAAGGGCTGAATGGCCTACCCCTGCACCTATTGTCTATTGTCTATTGTCTATTGTCTCTGTGCCGGGAATTTTGTCCTGCCACCTGATGTGAAGGAGTCTGCGTAGGCAGCTCAAATGAAAGTGGTTGAGCTGTTTGGCATGTCTGCTGTAGACAGTCCAGGTCTCACTGGCATAGAGAAGAGTGGTGAGTACCACTGCACGGTAGACCTTCAGCTTGGTGGTAAGGCCGAGTCCTCTCCGCTCCCAAACATTCCCACGGAGTCGCCCAAAGGCAGCGCTGGCCTTGGCAATCCTGTTGTTGACCTCAGCATCAATGTTCACCACTCGCGAGAGTGTACTACCCAGATAGGTAATGCTGTCGACTGCCTGTAGGTTCTGCCCCTTCACCGTGATGTGTGGTTCTAATGTAGACGGGGCATGTTGGTCGGCATGGGCAAGTTGGGCCGAAGAGCCTGTTCCCACGCTGCTTGACTCTATGAGTCTACGACTCCATTGACAACATTTTAAATTTCAATCTGTTCGGTTGTTTGTCGTTAAACTCGAAATGTGTTTTACTTTGCAGCTGCAGCCTCAATCGAGCGGCACGGTGGCGCAGCAGTAGAGTTGCCGCCTCACAGCGCTTGCAGTGCCAGAGACCCGGGTTCGATCCCGACTACGGGTGCCGTCTGTACGGAGTTTGTACGTTCTCCACGCGACCTGCGTGGGTTTTCTTGGTTCTTGGTTTTTGGTCCTCCAAAATATTCCAAATGGAATTTAAAGTGGAGGTGGCGGGGTATGGAGAAGAAGAGCTGCCTTAAATTGAGTTGCGTCTGGTTGGGTAACTACAGTAGGGTGAAGACTATTCCATGCTTTAACTGGGCGTGGGTAGAATGAATTGCTATAATAATATAATATAATATATTCCTTTATTCGTCCCACACCGGGGAAATTTACAGTGTTACAGCTGCAAAGTGGATAGCAAGAGATATCATATCATATATCATATATATACAGATCATTCATTATAAATAAAAGATACATAAATTGTCATCAGTTTTCTGTGTGTCCTTAGCTGTTATCGTTACCGTACACATCTGTCTTGGTAGCTAGTATCTCACATTGAATCGAATGTCCTCTGGATAGGCTTGGGTTTGGTGTAGATTTGGTCATCTATGTCGAGCTGACCATTTAACATTTTGTAAAAATAGACAATAGACAATAGGTGCAGGAGGAGGCCATTCGGCCCTTCGAGCCAGCACCGCCATTCAATGTGATCATGGCTGATCATTCTCAATCAGTACCCCGTTCCTGCCTTCTCCCCATACCCCCTGACTCCGCTATCCTTAAGAGCTCTATCTAGCTCTCTCTTGAATGCATTCAGAGAATTGGCCTCCACTGCCTTCTGAGGCAGAGAATTCCACAGATTCACAACTCTCTGACTGAAAAAGTTTTTCCTCATCTCAGTTCTAAATGGCCTACCCCTTATTCTTAAACTGTGGCCCCTTGTTCTGGACTCCTCTAACATTGGGAACATGTTTCCTGCCTCTAACGTGTCCAACCCTTTCATAATCTTATACGTTTTGATAAGATCTCCTCTCATCCTTCTAAATTCCAGTGTATACAAGCCTAGTCGCTCCAGTCTTTCAACAGGTCAAACGGTGGGCTTTACGTCTGTATTGGAGAGTGTTCCACCCCAATGAATTTAGAAGTTCGGTAACATTCGCTTCTGTCTCGTGGGTATTTGTAACAAATCGAGCTGCCTGTCTTTGGACACGTTCGATGGAAGAAATGTTTCTATCTGTGTATGGGAACCCATGCTGCAACTGCGTAGTCCAAATGAGGTCTAACAAGGGCGATTATTCGCAAAATGCTGGAGTAACTCAGCAGGTCAGGCAGCATCTCGGGAGAGAAGGAATGGGCGACGTTTCGGGTCGAGACCCTTCTTCAGACTGATATCAGGGGGGCGGGACAAAGGAAGGATATAGGTGGAGACAGGAAGATAGAGGGAGATCTGGGAAGGAGGAGGGGAAGAGAGGGACAGAGGAACTATCTAAAGTTGGAGAAGTCGATGTTCATACCACTGGGCTGCAAGCTGCCCAGGCGAAATATGAGGTGCTGTTCCTCCAATTTCCGGTGGGCGTGTAACTTCTCCTTGATAGAAGTTGAACAATGGTAAAAGTTGCATCTCAGAAAATTTAGGACACCTGTTGCTTTCACCGTTGGATGATGAGTCTGACCATTCCAATGTAGATTGTTCTGTAATTTGATGTCAAGATACTTGGTCTGTTTGGATTCTTCAAGGGTGGCACCAAGGATATTCTATCATGCTTCGTCTGGTTTCCTCCTCCCGGTGACACACATGGTTTCACACTTGGAAAGATTGAACCGCATCCCCCATTGTTGTGATCACTCAACCATAGCATCGAGGTCTTTTTGGAGAGCATCTTTATCATCAGCTGACTTCATTGGACGGTACAGCAAACAATCATCAGCGTCTGGTCGTGCTTGTGACTTTTTCATGGATGTCATTAATGTAAAGCAAACACAGATGTGGGCCCAGTACTGTGTTTTAGAGTTTTAGAGATACAGCGCGGAAATAGGCCCTTCAGCCCACCGAGTCAACGCCGCCCAGCGATCCCCGCACATTAACACTATCCTACACACACTAGGGACAATTTTACATTTACCCAGTCAATTAACCTACATACCTGTACGTCTTGACGTGTACCACTTAACACTTGACGCCAATCAGAGCTTTTTCCATTCACACACACGCGTTGGGCGGTATGGTGGCGCAGCGGTAGAGTTGCTGCCTTACAGCGAATGCAGCGCCGGAGACTCAGGTTCGATCCTGACTACGGGCGCCATCTGTATGGAGTTTGTACGTTCTCCCCGTGACCTGCGTGGGTTTTCTCCGAGATCTTCGGTTTCCTCCCACACTCAAAAGACGTACAGGTATGTAGGTTAATTGACTGGGTAAATGTAAAATTGTCCCTAGTGTGTGTAGGATAGTGTTAATGTGCGGGGATCGCTGGGCGGCGCGGACTCGGTGGGCCTGTTTCCGCGCTGTATCTCTAAATCTAAGACGTTTTGTCAAAAAACTGGAAATCCATCGTTTCGTGTTGGAACGAACACCGTAGAAGTCAAGCTTCCGAAGATGTCTCTGGTGAGGGATGACATCAAATGCTTTAGAAAAGTCTAGTACTGCTAAATCCGTGACGACATTGCTGTCAAGGTTCTTGGACAGGTCATTTGTCGTCAGGATAAGCCGAGACTCGCGTGTTCCTAAATGCATGATGGTTGTCAGCAAGTTCTCCGAGATCCTCGGTTTCCTCCCACACTCCAAAGACGTACAGGTTTGTAGGTTAATTGGCTTGGGTTTGTATATTTGGTATACTGTAAGTGTAAGTCGTCCCTAGTGTGTGTGTAAGCTTGCGTTAATGTGCGGGGGTCGCTGGTCAGTGCGGAATCGTTGGGCTGAAGGGCCTGTTGTTTCCGCGCTATATCTCTAAAACTCTAAACTCAATTGTTTGTCATTAAACTCAAAATGTGTTTTACTTTGCAGCTACAGCAAGAGGATCAAAGTGCGTGACAATGAGACATTTACAGTTCATAGAAACATAGAAACATCGAACATAGGTGCAGTGGCAGGCTATTCGGCTCTTCGAGCCAACACCGCCATTTAATATGATCATGGCTGATCATCCAAAATCAGTGCCCTGTTCCTGCTTTCTCCCCATATCCCTTGATTGTCATTTGAGGAAAGATTGGAGTCCAGAACCAGGGGCCACAGTCTAAGAATAAAGGGGAGGCCATTTAAAACTGAGGTGAGTAAAAAACTTTTTCACCCACAGAGTTGTGAATTTGTGGAATTCTCTGCCACAGAGGGCAGTGGAGGCCGATTCACTGGATGGATTTAAAAGAGTTAGATAGAGCTCCAGGGGCTAGTGGAATCAGGGATATGGGGGAAAAAGCAGGAATGGGTTATTGATTTTGGATGATCAACCATGATCACAACGTATAGACAATGGACAATAGACAATAGGTGCAGGAGTAGGCTATTCGGCCCTTCAAGCCAACACCGCCATTCAATGTGATCATGGGTGATCATTCTCAATCAGTACCCCGTTCCTGCCTTCTCCCCATACCCCCTGACTCTGCTACCCTTAAGAGCTCTATCTAGCTCTCTCTTGAATGCATCCAGAGAATTGTCCTCCACTGCCTTCTGAGGCAGAGATTTCCACAGATTCACAACTCTATGAGTGAAAAGGTTTTTCCTAATCTCCGTTCTAAATGGCCTACCCCTTATTCTTAAACTGTGGCCCCTTGTTCTGGACTCCACCAAAATTGGGAACATGTTTCCTGCCTCTAACATGTCCAACCCCTTAATAATCTTATACGTTTCGATAATATCCCCTCTCATCCTTCTAAATTCCAGTGTATACAAGCGGTGCTGGCTCGATGGGCCGAATGGCCTCCTCCTTGCACCTATTTTCTATGTTTCTAGGCATAACTGCTAAAAGCCTAATGAGCAGTACTATATATATATATATATATATATGTGTAGTCTGAAGAAGGGTCTCGACCCAAAACATCACCCATTCCTTCTCTCTGGAATTGCTGCCTGACCTGCTGAGTTACATAGAAACATAGAAACATAGAAAATAGGTGCAGGAGTAGGCCATTCGGCCTTTCGAGCCTGCACCGCCATCCAATATGATCATGGCTGATCATCCAGCTCAGTACATGGATAGAAAATTGGTTGACAGACAGAAAGCAAAGAGTGGGGATAAATGGGTCCCTTTCGGAATGGCAGGCAGTGACCAGTGGGGTACCGCAAGGTTCGGTGCTGGGACCCCAGCTATTTACGATACACATTAATGACTTAGATGAAGGGACTAAAAGTACCATTAGCAAATTTGCAGATGATACTAAGCTGGGGGGTAGTGTGAATTGTGAGGAAGATGCAATAAGGCTGCAGGGTGACTTGGACAGGTTGTGTGAGTGTGCGGATACATGGCAGATGCAGTTTAATGTAGATAAGTGTGAGGTTATTCACTTTGGAAGTAAGAATAGAAAGGCAGATTATTATCTGAATGGTGTCAAGTTAGGAATAGGGGATGTTCAACGAGACCTGGGTGTTCTAGATCATTTAGAACGGAGATGAGGAAGAACTTTTTCAGTCAGAGAGTGGTGAAGGTGTGGAATTCTCTGCCTCAGAAGGCAGTGGAGGCCAGTTCGTTGGATGCTTTCAAGAGAGAGCTGGATAGAGCTCTTAAGGATAGCGGAGTGAGGGGGTATGGGGAGAAGGCAGGAACGGGGTACTGATTGAGAGTGATCAGCCATGATCGCATTGAATGGCGGTGCTGGCTTGAAGGGCTGAATGGCCTACTCCTGCACCTTTTGTCTATTGTCTATTGTAACCTGTACCTGCCTTCTCTCCATACCCCCTGATCCCTTTAGCCACAAGGGCCACATCTAACTCCCTCTTAAATATAGCCAATGAACTGGCCTCAACTACCTTCTGTGGCAGAGAATTCCACGGACTCACCACTCTCTGAGTTACTCCAGCTTTTGATGTCTATCATCTGCAGTTTCTTCCCACACATATATATCACAATTCTAGGTTGTTCCCAATAGCTGATGTGGGACTAATTGGTCTCCAGTTGCCTGGAAGCCAAATTTCTTTTATATAAACGGCATACATTTGCAATTCTCAAGACCTCCAGGACTGCTTCTTTGTTTATTTCAAGACATTCCAAAAATATGTAAGTCCCAGTAGTCCCGCTCAAAATCTGAGTCTTTCCGCTGATTCTCCACCCCCCACACCGCTCACGGTAATCGCTGATGTTCTCATAGAGTCATGCAGCGTAGAAACAGGCCCTTCGGCCTATCTTGGAGAAAAGGAATGGGTGACATTTCGGGTTCGAGGCCCTTCTCCTTCCTCGCCACCCATTCCTTCTCTCCAGAGATGCTGCCTGACCTGCTGAGTTACTCCAGCACTTTGTGTCCATCTTCGGTTTAAACCAGCATCTGCAGTTCCCTCCCACACAGGTTTGTAGGTTAATTGGCATCTGTATATTGTCCCTTGGGTGTAGGATAGAACTGGTGTACATACGATCATTGGTCACCGTGGGCTCAGTGGACCGAAGGGCCTATTTCCATGCTGTATGTCAAAACTGAACAAAACTGAATTAACTATACATTAATGACTTGGATGAAGGGATTAAAAGTACCATTAGCAAATTTGGAGATGATACAAAGCTGGGTGGCAGTGTGAACTGTGAGGAAGATGCTATGAGGTTGCAGGGTGACTTGGACAGGTTGTGTGAGTGGGCGGATGCATGGCAGATGCAGTTTAATGTGGATAAGTGTGAAGTGATCCACTTTGGTGGTAAGAATAGGAGGGCAGAGTATTATCTGAATGGTGTCAAGTTAGGAAAAGGGGACGTACAACGAGATCTGGGTGTCCCAGTGCATCAGTCACTGAAAGGATGCATGCAGGTACAGCAGCCAGTGAAGAAATGGAATGTTGGCCTTCATAACAAGAGGAGTTGAGTATAGGAGCAAAGAGGTCCTTCTGCAGTTGTACAGGGCCCTAGTGAGACCGCACCTGGAGTACTGTGTGCAGTTTTGGTCTGCAAATTTGAGGAAGGATATTCTTGCTATTGAGGGCGTTCAGCGTAGGTTTACTAGGTTAATTCCCGGAATGGCAGGACTGTCGTATGTTAAAAGACTGGAGCGACTAGGCTTGTATACGCTGGAATTTAGAAGGATGAGAGGGGGTCTTATTCAAACATATAAGATTATTAAGGGGTTGGACACGTTAGAGGCAGGAAGCATGTTCCCAATGTTGGGGGAGTCCAGAACAAGGGGCCACAGTTTAAGAATAAGGGGTAGGCCATTTAGAACGGAGATGAGGAAGAACTTTTTCAGTCAGAGAGTGGTGAAGGTGTGGAATTCTCTGCCTCAGAAGGCAGTGGAGGCCAGTTCGTTGGATGCTTTCAAGAGAGAGCTGGATAGAGCTCTTAAGGATAGCGGAGTGAGGGGGTATGGGGAGAAGGCAGGAACGGGGTACTGATTAAGAATGATCAGCCATGATCACATTGAATGGTGGTGCTGGCTCGAAGGTCCGAATGGCTACCTCCTGCACCTATTGTCTAAACTAAACTAAACTATTCAAACAATCCACAGTGTAGATAAAGGATAAAGGGTACAACATTTAGTGCAAGGTGAAGTCCAGTTAAAGACAGTTCACTGGTCTCCAATTCGGTCTGAAGAAGGGTTTCGACCCGAAAAGTCACCCATTCCTTCTCTCCAGAGATGCTGCCTGACGCACTGAGTTACTCCAGCATTTTGTGATACCTCCGATTAGGTAGATGTGATTTTAGGACCACTCTCCAGTTGGTGATAGGATGGTTCAGTTGCCTGATAGCAGCTGGGAAGAAACTGTCCCTGAATCTGGAGGTACAGTCTGCGTTTTTGGACTTAGTTTAGTTTGGTTTAGTTTAGAGATACGGCGCTGAAACAGGCCCTTCGTCCCGCCGGGTCCGCGCCGCCCAGCGATCCCCGCACACTAACACTAGCCTACACACACTAGGGACAATTTTTTTACGTCTTTGGAGTGTGGGAGGAAACCGAAAATCTCGGAGAAAACCCACGCAGGCCACGGGGAGAACGTGCAAACTCCGTAGAGGCAGCAGCACCCGTAGTCGGGATGGAACCCGGGTCTCCGGCGCTGCATTCGCTGTTAGGCAGCAACTCCACCGCGCCGCCCTAAGACCGCACTTCTAGAGACCAGCACGCGAGAAACTGTAACTTTCCACGAAGGTGTCAAGAGCATTCAGGGATGGATGGGGATAAGTGCTGCCATCCGTAAAGTGAAACAAAGTGCTGTGAATGATCTGAAGCCTGTGTGGGAGGCTGGGCTTTGGGGACCTGCTGCCGAATCACCGATTGTCTCCCAGTTGTGCAATCATTGCGCTGTGATGCTGGAATTGACATTACCCACGCCTTCCTGCACTCTGGGCACTGTGCCCAACACCTCATGCAGCAACAGAACGGGAATCAAGGGATACGGAGAGAGAGCAGGAACAGGGCACTGATTTAGGATGATCAGCCATGATCTTATTGAATGGCGGTGCTGGCTCGAAGGGCCAGATCGCTTACTCCTGCACCTATTTTCTATGTTTCTCTGTCATAACAGGAATCCGAGGGGTAACTTTCTCCACACAGAGGGTGGGTGGGTGTATGGAACAAGCTGCCAGAGGAGGTAGTGGAGGCTGAGACTATCCCATTGTTTAAGAAACAGTTGGACTGGTACATGGATAGGACAGTTTTGGAGGGTTATGGACCAAGTGCAGGCAAGTGGGACTAGGGTAGCTGGGACATTGTTGGCCGGTGTGGGCAAGTTGGACCGAAGGGCCTGTTTCCACACTGTATCAATCTATGACGCTACGAGTCATACTGATGAGAATGCATGCAACTACAGTCAAGGTCAGGGCGGCACGGTGGCACAGCGGTAGAGTTGCTGTCTTACAACGCCAGAGACCCGGGCTTGATCCTCATCACAGGTGCTTGTCTGTATGGAGTTTGTGCGTTCTCCCCGTGACCTCATGGGTTTTCCCCAGGTGCTTTGGTTTCCTCCCACATAGAAACATAGAAAATAGGTGCAGGAGGAGGCCATTTGGCCCTTTGAGCCAGCACCGCCATTCGTTGTGATCATGGCTGCTTGTCCACAATCAGTAACCCGTGCCTGCCTTCTCCCCATATCCCTTGATTCCACTAGCCCCTAGAGCTCTATCTAACACTCTCTTAAATTCATCCAATGATTTGGCCTCCACTGCCTTCTGTGGCAGAGAATTCCACAAATTCACAACTTTCTGGGTGAAAAAGTTCCTTCTCACCTCAGTTTTAAATGGCCTCCCCTTTATTCTAAGACCGTGGCCCCTGGTTCTGGACTAACCCAACATTGGGAACATTTTTCCTGCATCTAGCTTGTCCAGTCCTTTTATAATTTTATATGTTTCTATAAGATCCCCCTCTCACCCTTCTAAACTCCAGTGAATAAAAGCCTAGTCTTTTCAATCTTTCCTCATATGACAGTCCCGCCATCCCAGGGATCAATCTCGTGAACCTGCGCTGCACTGCCTTGATTACAAGGATGTCCTTCCTCAAATTAGGAGACCAAAACTGTACACACACACTCCAGATGTGGTCTTACCAGGGCCACTATACAACTCCAAAGACGTGCAGGTATGTAGGTTAATTGGATTTGGTAAAAATTGTAAACTGTGCCTGGTGTGTTGGACAGTGTTAACGTGCGGGGTGATCGCTCGGTTGTAGAAACATAGAAACATAGAAAATAGGTGCAGGAGTAGGCCATTCGGCCCTTCGAGCCTGCACCGCCATTCAATATGATCATGGCTGATCATCCAGCTCAGTAACCTGTACCTGCCTTCTCTCCATACCCCCTGATCCCTTTAGCCACAAGGGCCACATCTAACTCCCTCTTAAATATAGCCAATGAACTGGCCTCAACTACCTTCTGTGGCAGAGAATTCCACAGACACACCACTCTCTGTGTGAAGAAATGTTTTCTCATCTCGGTCCTAAAAGACTTCCCCCTTATCCTTAAGCTGTGACCCCTGGTTCTGGACTTCCCGAACATCGGGAACAATCTTCCCGCATCTAGCCTCTCCAACCCCTTAAGAATTTTATATGTTTCAATAAGATCCCCCCTCAGTCTTCTAAATTCCAGCGAGAACAAGCCGAGTCTATCCAGTCTTTCTTCATATGAAAGTCCTGCCATCCCAGGGATCAATCTGGTGAAGGGCCTGTTTCTGCCCTGTATCTCTAATTTAAACTAAACTAAACTAAACATGTTGAGTAAATTGGACATGTACAATCCTGCCTCCATTTGTTATTTTAATATATTTTAAGCTGCACATAATTCATTCTCAGTGAATGTGGAAAAGACAGTCTAATGGAAGCAGTCTTAATTTCATATGTTACAGTAGTCAGCCGCAATTTGCTCCATATGAGGTTAAGTATCTAATATTATCCTAATTTCCATATTTTACATTGCTTTACATATCTTTGCCATGTTCAGCTTTGGGTACTGAATAGCAAATCTAAGGAGCATTTCAGCAAAAAAAATGTCATGCTTTTAGATGTCAAATTACTGATTTTCTGGAAGGGGCCTAAACTGGAGCAGCTTTTGTAATCTTTTGCAATGTTATGAGTTCTCTTTGCAACGGAGAAGGAGAGTAACAGAAGTGGGACATTTAATCCCTGAAGCCTGTTCCACTATTCAATTAGATCACAAAAGATCTGCATCTTAATTTCATTTGCATGCTTTTGTTTCAGTAACCTTTAATAATTTTCCACTATCGAAAGCTGTCAGTCTCTGATTTTGTCACTTTCAGATGACACTTACATCTTAGAAGGAGGAAGGGGAAATTTATATTCTGCACAAACCATCTTCTAAAGGCTTCATCTAAATCCATCACAAGGGCATTGTCTAACTGAGCCATACAAGGAGGTGCTAAGACAGCTTTGGCACCAATTGTTTTGGAACAGTGTGTAGTTCACAAGTGATTGGAGCAGAATTAGCCCATTCGGCCCATCAAGTCTACTCCGCCATTCGATCATGACTGATCTATCTCTCCCTCCTCACCCCATTCTCCTGCCTTCTCCCCGTAACCCGACACCCATCAATACCAGTGCTATTTGAATGGATCTGTGGAATTCTCTGCCCCAGAAGGCAGTGGAGGCCAATTCTCTGGATGCTTTCAAGAGAGAGTTAGATAGAGCTCTTAATGATAGCGGAGTCAGGGGGTATGGGGAGAAGGCAGGAACGGGGTACTGATTGTGGATGATCAGCCATGATCACATTGAATGGCGTTGCTGGCTCAAAGGGCCGAATGGCCTCCTCCTGCACCTATTGTCTATTGTCTATATTTTTGAGGCAGAGACCAATGGATTCTTTATCGTTACGCATGTCAGGGGTTATGGGGAGAAGGCACGAGAGTGGGGTTAGGAGGGAGAGATAGATCAGCCATGATTAAATGGCGGAGTAGATTTGATGAGCCGAATGGCCCAATTCTGCTCCTATCACTTATGACCTTATGACCCATACTAATCAAGAATCTATCTATCTCTGCCTTAAAAAATATCTATTGGCTTGGCCTCCACAGCCTTCTGAATTCCACATCTGATCATCCCATTGTAGGAGGTGGAAGCTCAGGAGAGGGTGTGGAAAAGGTGTACCCAAATCTGAAGAAGGGTCCTGCAGCAAAACAATTCAGGAACAGTTTCTTCCCAGCTGTTATCAGGCATCTGAACCATCCTACAACAACTACAGAGCAGTCCTGAACTACTATCATTGGAGACCTATCTTTGATCAGACTTTAATTTGAGGAAGGATGTCCTTTCTATTGAGGCAGCGCAGCGTAGGTTCATGAGGTTAATCCCTGGGATGGAGGGACTGTCATACGAGGAAAGATTGGAAAGGCTGGGCTTGTATTCACTGGAATTTAGAAGGACGAGAGGGGATCTTATAGAGACATTTAAAATCCATGAAAGGACCGGACAAGCTAGATGCAGGAAAAATGTTCCCAATGTTGGGGGAGTCCAGAAACAGGGGACACAGTCTAAGAATAAAGGGGAGGCCATTTAAAACTGTGAGAAGAAACGTTTTCACCCAGAGAATTGTGAATTTGTGAAATTCTCTGCCACTGAAGGCAGTGGCGGCCAATTCACTGGATGAATTTAAAAGAGAGTTAGATAGAGCTCTATGGGCTAGTGGAATCAAGGAATATGGGGAGAAGGCAGGCACGGGTTACTGATTGTGGATGATCAGCCATGATCACAATGAATGGCGGTGCTGGCTTGAAGGGCCAAATGTCCTCCTCCTGCACCTATTTTCTATGTTTCTATGTTTCTATGTTTACTAGACTTACTTGCACTAAACGTTATTCATGTTATCATCAAACTGTACACTGTGGACGGATCGATTGTGATCATGTGTTGTCTTTCCACTGACTGGTTAGCATGGAACAATAGCTTTTCACTGTGTAAGAAAATAACTGCAGATGCTGGTACAAATCGAAGGTATTTATTCACAAATTGCTGGAGTAACTCAGCAGGTCAGGCAGCATCTCAGGAGTGAAGGAATGGGTGACGTTTCGGGTCGAGACCCTTCTTCAGACTGATGTCGGGGGGGGGGGGGGGGGGGGGCGGGACAAAGGAAGGATATCACTGTGCCTCGGTACTAGTGACAATAAACTAAACTAAACTAAACTAAACTTTACCTATCCATGTCCTACAGAGATGCTTCCTGACCTGCTGAGTTATTCCAGCACTCTATGTTATTCTAAACCAGGAGAAGAGGCCTGGATTACAGGCTTTATGCCATAAGAAAAAGTTAGACAGACCTGGATTGTTTTCTTTGGAGCATCAAAGGCTGAGGGAAGACCAGAGACAAGTATGTAAAATTGTGGTAGATTAGGAGGCCTAGACAGGGTAGACAGTCAGAGCCTTTTTCACAGGGTGGAAATGTGATATGTTTTAGAGATACTTCGCGGAAACAGGCCCTTTCGGCCCACCGGGTCCGCGCCGACCAGCGATCCCCGCATATTAACACTATCCTTCACCCACTAAGGACAATTTTTACATTTACCAAGCCAATTAACCTACAAACCTGTACGTCTTTGGAGTGTGGGAGGAAACCGAAGATCTCGGAGAAAACCCACGCGGGTCATGGGGAGAACGTACAGGCAGCACCCGTAGTCGGGATCGAACCTGGGTCTCCGGCGCTGCATTCGCTGTAAGGTAGCAACTCTACCGCTGCGCCACCGTGCCGCCCTCGATATACTAGATGGCGTAGCTTTAAGATCAGAGTGAAAAAGGTTAAGGAAGATTTGTGGGCAAGGTACTTGCACAAGTCATTGGTAAAGCCACATTTGGAGTGTTGTGTTCAGTTTCGGTCACCCTGTTTTAGGAAAGATGTTGTAAAGCTGGAATTAGTGCAGAGAAGATTTGTGAGGATCGTGCCAGAACTCCAGGGCCCGAGCTATAGGGAGTGGTTCAGCAGGCTAGGACTTTATTCCTTGGAGCGCAGGAGGATGAGGGATGATCTTATAGAGGTGCAAAAGAACATGAGGGGAATAGATATGGTAGATGTACCCATAGTAGGGGTATTGAAGACCAGAGGACATGGGTTTAAGGTGAAGAGGGAAAGATTTTATAGGAATCTGAGGGATAACGTTTTCACACAAAGGGCGGTGGGTGTATGGAACGAGCTGCCAGAGGAGGTAGTTGAGGCAGGGACTACCGCGACGTTTAAGAAGCATTTCGACAGGTACATGGATAGGATGGGCTTAGAGGGATATGGGCCAAACGCGGGCAGGTGGGACTAGAGTAGATGGGACATGTTGGCCGGTGTGGGCAAGATGGGCCGAAGGGCTTGTTTCCACACTGTGTGGCTGTATGACTCTTTGACGATCCAATAAGCTGTTTATTCTTCCATTTCACTAGTAAACGGTGCTCTGTTTAGATGGCTTTGTGTCAAGGTGTGAGGTGACTGTAAACACGCTTGCATAGTCTGTTTGTGACTCAACCCTCTGTCCTTTGCTGCAACAAACGCCAACATGAGCGCTGTCAAATGTGGAAGAGAGATTTTCCCCACAGCTTTGTAAATGTACAATGGAATGGCTTAATTAATGCTTCCGTGTGGTAGCTTAATTTGAAAAATGTCATTGTCACGGAAACTTAATTGTGCTGTATTTCAACAGTGCGATCACAACATGGTGTACTGCTGAGACCCCGGCCAAATCTTATTGTTAAATGTTAATACCTCAGTACCAGGCAATATTGAAAGCAACGTTTTCAGATTCCTCCAGGGCCAAGGTGCTTAGTTTAATTTAGTTTAGTTTAGAGATATAGCACAGAAACAGGCCCTTCGGCCCACCGAGTCCGTGCCGACCAGCGATCCCCGCACAAGAACACTATCCTGCGCACACACTAGGGAAAATTTTACCATTATACCGAAGCCAATTGACCTACAAACTTGTACGTCTTTGGAGTGTGGGAGGAAACCGGAGCACCCGGAGAAAACCCACGCAGGTCACAGGGACAAGGTACAAACTCTGTACAGAGAGCACCCGTGGTCAGAGTCCAATCTGGGTCCCTTGCGTTGTAAGGCGGCAACTCTGCCACCATATTCCCTGCCCCTGTTATCCTCTCCAGCACTCCAAGCCTTCAGTGATATCTCTGCTTTCCTCTCATTGCCATCTCCCGAGGTTCCTCTGTGGTAAAGGAAGAGGTGACATTTCGGGGCGGAACCCTTCTTCAGACTGTGAGAAGGGTTCCAACACCCGTTCCTTCTCTCCATAGATGCTGCCTGTCCCGCTGAGTTACTCCAGTATTTGGTGTCTATCTTCAGTGTAAACCGGCATCTGTAGTTCCTTCCTCCACATCCTGTAGTCCCTTCACTCTTTAGATGAGTGGGTCCCAATTTCAGAAACTTCCTCCCTCGACCTCCCCAACGGTGGCGCAGCGGTAGAGTTGCTGCCTCACAGCCCCAGAGACCCGGGTTCGACCTTGACCACGGGTGAACCTTCTCTGTACTCCCTTTATGGCAAGAATGTCTTTCCTCAGATTAGGAGACCCGGAGCACTGGGAGAAAGCCCATGCGGGTCACGGGGAGAACGTACGAACTCTGTACAGACAAGCACTCGTAGCCAGGGTCGAACCCGCTGTAAGGCAGCAACTCTACCGCTGCACCACCCAGGAACAACCCTAGGAAGATCTTGGAAGTTACAAGCTGGTGCTGGAATGTGGCCACTTATCTTTCCATGATATTGCAGAACAGGATCTGTTGTACTCATGGAAAGACACAAGATACTGCGCCTATAACTGGTTGTGTGATGCGTCTTGCCCTGCTAAAAATCATTCTGTTTAAACGTTTGAGAGTTATGTTATTAATGTTTGCGTTAGAGCTCTTAGGGCTAACAGAATGAGTTGGATGTAGCTCATAACAAATTCTACCAGCACACGATCTCTCTTCAATTTAAACCAGCATCTGCAGTTCCTTCCTACACTGTTCAAGATCCTGATGATCTGCCATGATCTGTCATATCACCCCATTATTCTTGTTTTCTCTTCCCCCTCCTCGTGGTCACGGGGAGAACGTAAAAACTCCGCACAGACAGCACCCGTAGTCAGGATCGAACCCGGGTCTCTGGTGCTGTAAGGCAGCAACTCTACCACTGCACCACGGTGTCGCCATGTCTGAATGAAATTTTAGCCCACAGGGTGCTGGATTAGGGTTGCCAACTGTCCCGTATTAGCTGGGGACATCCCTTATATTGGGCTAAATTGGTTTGTCCTGCTCGAGACCGCCCTTGTCCCATATTAGGCCTAGGGGGCGCTGTAGGCCCGGACACTGTAGGCCCGGACACTGTAGGCCCGGACACTGTAGGCCCGGACACTGTAGGCCCGGACACTGTAGGCCCGGACACTGTAGGCCCGGACACTGTAGGCCCGGACACTGTAGGCCCGGACACTGTAGGCCCGGACACTGTAGGACCGGACACTGTAGGCCCGGACACTGTAGGCCCGGACACTGTAGGCCCGGACACTGTAGGCCCGGACACTGTAGGCCCGGACACTGTAGGCCCGGACACTGTAGGACCGGACACTGTAGGCCCGGACACTGTAGGCCCGGACACTGTAGGCCCGGACACTGTAGGCCCGGACACTGTAGGCCCGGACACTGTAGGCCCGGACACTGTAGGCCCGGACACTGTAGGCCCGGACACTGTAGGCCCGGACACTGTAGGCCCGGACACTGCAGGCCCGGACACTGCAGGCCTGGACACTGTAGGCCCGGGGGCCGCTATAGGCCCGGACACTGTAGGCCCGGACACTGTAGGCCCGGAGGCCCGGACGCCGCCTGACAGAGGTTGCATAGCAACCCACCTCCCGGCCCGGGTGTCCGCCATTGGTGGAGCGGGAGCACGTGACCGCTGGCTGGGTGAGGTCACGTGGGGACGTGGGGCGGTGACGTCACCTTTTGTCCCTTATTTGTGAGTGAGAAAGTTGGCAACCGTATGTTGGATATCAACATTACTTCTTGTGTTGCAGGTAAGTGTTGCACCACCTTCCCTATAGACAATAGACAATAGGTGCAGGAGGAGGCCATTCGGCCCTTCAAGCCAGTACCGCCATTCAATGTGATCATGGCTGATCATTCTCAATCAGTACCCCGTTCCTGCCTTCTCCCCATACCCCCTGACTCCACTATCCTTAAGAGCTCTATCACACCTTTCTTGATGGAACTCCTCTTAGTTTCACATGGAGCAGCACCGGAGGTCCACTAACATTAAGGATACGTATTTCCAAATTCCTGAAAAGAGTGAAAAATAACCCTGGTTCAGTTAACATGAACTAAAGATGGCAAAGAGTGAAACATTGCACTTCGCATTTAAATCAGAATCCAACCTGGAGATTAGCAACAATGCCTGAACGTATCACTGAATATAAAGTCGAAAAGGCTGGTTGAATATGTTCTGATTTGTATTCCGGTGTTATCTCAGCATAACCTGTCTGACTGCCTCCGAATCAATTCAAGAAGTTATGGAATGCCTGATAAAATGATGAAAAAGCCTCAAAGACAAATCTCGAAAAATTTGACATTAAAGATCACCGAGGCTTTTGTGGCGTCATTCTGTGACATTCTATGTTTCTATCGCAGGGGGTTTGTTTTTCCTCTCTCTTTTCTTTTGTACGCCAGGTTATTTTTAATCGTTCCTTTCTGTACTTTGTGTCGATCCATTAACAAAAGGTAGTGTCATGGCCCCTGTCTCATTACATAAAAATACAGCCATTAGCCCTTATGTCGGTCCGTGTTTTGTTTAGTTGGGGTTTAGGGATACAGCGCGGAAACAGGCCCTTCGGCTCACCGGGTCTTGGGGTAGACTGACTCCCCTCCCCCACCCCCCCCTCCCCCACCCCCCCTCCCCCCACCCCCCCCCCCCCCCCCGCCCCATCCCAATCTTTGCACATCCCCAATCCTTCCAACTTTAATTTCACGTTTCATGTATTTCGTATTTAGATCAATTTCTAATTTCTGTAATTAAATTCCACAGCGGCTTGTACTCGCTGGAATTTAGAAGATTGAGGGGGGATCTTATAGAAACTTACAAAATTCTTAAGGGGTTGGACAGGCTAGATGCAGGAAGATTGTTCCCGATGTTGGGGAAGTCCAGAACAAGGGGTCACAGCTTAAGGATAAGGGGGAAGTCTTTTAGGACCGAGATGAGAACGTTTTTTTCCACACAGAGTGGTGAATCTGTGGAATTCTCTGCCACAGAGGGTAGTTGAGACCAGTTCATTGGCTATATTTAAGAGGGAGTTAGATGTGGCCCTTGTGGCTAAAGGGATCAGGGGGTATGGAGAGAAGGCAGGTACGGGATACTGAGTTGGATGATCAGCCATGATCATATTGAATGGCAGTGCAGGCTCGAAGGGCTGAATGGCCTACTCCTGCACCTATTTTCTATGTTTCTATGTTTCTATGTTTCTATGTTTCTATGTTTCTATGTTTCTATGTTTCCCGGCTGGGATCAATAAAGTTCTAATGTATCGTATGGCATCGTCATTCTACAATTTCCTTGAGCTTTGATGTCCTCGTTTTCACACCGTACCCCTCCATATCTCTGTGCCTTCCTCTCCCCTGACTCTCAGCCTGAAGAAGGGTCTCGGCCCGAAACGTCACCCGTTTCCTTCCGTCCAGAGATGCCGCCTGTCCCGCTGAGTTACTCCGGCATTTTGTGTCGATCTTCATCAATGGTGCATTGTTTTACAGCGCGATGGAAGTGGAGTGACGGATGCGATAGTTACCAAAGATACTAGAGGAACAAGATGGACCACTCCGCTGAAATCGCCCATACTGAAGTGTAGTACGCAAAGGAGCCATTTTAGTAGGCAAAACCTGCCGTTCGCTATGCCTCTCGCAGTGTAATCAGTGTTTTGGGGGAACAGTATGTGTGACGATACCATTAAAATGCATAATATATCTCATCTATCAATTCACAGATTTTTGTTATTTTGTTCTTTTAAAATGTTTCTGCAAGTTTCTGCCTACTAAAATGGCGCCGTGATGTGCTACGTTTTTTAGGGTCAAGTGGTCTATCTTGTTCCTCTAGTATCTTTGATAGTTACCGTATCCATAATTTTGAGCACACTTAGTCCAAATGTTCCACAAATAACGAATAAGTCTGGCCAATGTCTTGCAGCACCTGGCATTACCTATTGTAGGGACATTGGGAACGGTATCTCGGAAAGGATCCACGCGTCCCATCCCATTCCCCTTCGGCTGAAGGGAATGTTACAATGATAATGGGATCGCTGTCTAATCGTTGCCATTATTCTCAGTCAATTAGTTCACCACCGAACCAAACGGGAGGCTGGGAAATGCCCACAGGACGTGTGCATTGGAAAACATTCCTCCACACCAGCCCCACTTTTACCCCCTGAATCCAATTACCGATGTTTTCTGAAATACTATCCTGTAACATAATTTATACTTCAATAAATCAACACAAACTCTTAGAGAAACATGTAAAATTCTTAAGGGATTTGACAGGCTAGATGCAGGAATACTGTTCCCAATGTTGGAGGAGTCCAGAACAAGGGGCCACAGTTTACGAATAAGAGGTAGGCCATTTAGAACGGCGATGAGGAAAAACCTTTTCAGTCAGAGAGTTGTAAATCTGTGGAATTCTCTGCCTCAGAAGGCAGTGGAGGCCAATTCTCTGAATGCATTCAAGAGAGAGCTAGATAGAGCTCTTAAGGATAGTGGAGTCAGTGGGTATGGGGAGAAGGCAGGAACGGGGTACTGATTGAGAATGATGAGCCATGATCACGTTGAATGGTGGTGCTGGCTCAAAGGGCCGAATGGCCTCCTCCTGCACCTATTGTCTATTGTCTATAACACCAATAGATATAATCATATTGATTAATAGCCTAATTCTGCTCCTATCACTTATGAACATAGTATCTGCCTCAGCTACCTTCATAGGGGCAGCACAGTGGCACAGCAGTTTGTTGGATGGAACCTTGTTGTGATGTGTTGGAATGTTCCCAATGTTGGGTGAGTCCAGAACCAGGGGCCACAGTCTTAGAATAAAGGGGAGGTCATTTAAAACTGAGGTGAGAAAAAAGTTTTTCACCCAGAGAGTTGTGAACCTGTGGAGTTCGCTGCCACAAAGGGCAGTGGAAACCAAATCACTGGATGGATTTAAGAGAGAGTTAGATAGAGCCCTAGGGGCTAGTGGAATCAAGGGATATGGGGAGAAGGCAGGCACGAGTTATTGATTGTGGACAATCAGCCATGATCACAATGAATGGCGGTGCTGGCTCGAAGGGCCAAATGGCCTCCTCCTGCACCTATTTTTTATGTTTCTAGATCTGGCCCATTGAGTCTACTCCACCATTCGATCTTGGCTGATTTATTGTTCCCTCTCAAGCCCGTTCTGCAGCCCTCTGCCTGTAACCTTTGACACAATTACCAATCAAGAATATTTCAATCTTTGTTTTAAAAATACCCACTGACTTGGCCTCCGCTGCCGTCTTTGGAAATGAATTCCACAGATTCGCTGCCCTCTGACTAAAGAAATTCCTCCTCATCTCCATTCTAAATAGAATAGAGCTCTATTCGTTACATAGAGGGCTAGCGGAATCAAGGGATATGGGGAGAAGGCAGGCACGGGTTGCTGATTATGGATGATCAGCCATGATCACAATGAATGGCAGTGGTTGCTCGAAGGGCCGAATGGCCTCCTCCTGCACCTATTTTCTATGTTTCTATGTTAAACGTACAGCGTTTTATTCCGAGGCTCTCCCACTACTGGAAACCTCCTCACTCTATCCAGGCCTTTCATTATTCATAATTCATAATTCATATCCAATGCACGACTATTTATTTGGTCAATGCGGACCGAGCGCAGGTATTGAGCGAAGCGATCGACGAGCCTGCGCTTGGTTTCGCCGATGTAAATAAGTTGACATCTAGAGCAGCGGATGCAATAGAACACATTGTCTGGTCATCGGTTCACTCTCCACAAATTAGTTGCGATACTATAAACAATAGACAACAGACAATAGGTGCAGGAGTAGGACATTCGGCCCTTCGAGCCAGCACCGCCATTCAATGTGATCACGGCTGATCATCCACAATCAGTACCCCGTTCCTACCTTCTCCCCATACCCCCTGACTCCGCTATAATTAAGAGCTCTATCTAACTCTCTCCTGAAAGCATTCAGAGAATTACATTACGATACGATACGATAGAACTTTATTCATCCCCAGAGGGAAATTGGTCTGCCAACGGTCACGACACACAACAAGGTACACGAAAACTTGAAATTAAAATTAAATTAAAAGTGACAACGAAAAGAAAGAGGCCAGAGACTGTTGGCTGGCTGCCGCGTGCACAGCGGCTTAGCCGGAACAAACAAACAAAGAAACACAGGCTTATCCCCAGGGCAGAGGATTCTAAAACTAGAGTGGCCCCCCCCTCCCCTCCCCCACACCGGGTCCCCCTTTGTTCTCCCACCGTCACCCATGGCGCCCCCCACGCCGGGTCCTCCATTGTCTTCCCTTCCCCCCCCCTCACGCTCATCGACTGCTGATCGCGGCTCGATCGCGAAGCCTCACCACCGCCGAGGCTCCTGCCGACGCCAAGGCTCCACCACCGACGAGGCTCCCGCTGCCGGAAGGAATGGGCGACGTTTCGGGCCGAGAAACGGTCCAGTCTGAAGAAGGGTCTCGACCCGAAACGTCACCCGTTCCTTCCTTCCAGAGATGCTGCCTGACCTGCGGAGTTCCTCCAGTGTTTTTGTGTCTATCTAATCTGCATCAAGCACTAGTGACGGAACAAATATCCTCTGTTTACCGTACCGTAATTGAGTAACACAATCAGTAGGTTTATGTAGCATTGCGCGTTGCTAATTAATCTTTGACTGGGCTAGCTTGACAGGATATTTCTATTGACTTATCAGCCCGGGAAATATCGAGTTCCTGGAAACAGTTGCTTGTTTCGATATATATAATTACCATCGTCCATCCCAATTGCACTATTAAGCAATCTGCAGCTTCTAACAGTCAGGATATTGGATGGTGTAACATGGAAATCCTGCCTCTGTACTCCATTCTCACCACTCGTGTTCAGATATATTTTCATTCCCATTCCCAAAACGAAGGTGGCGCAGCGGTAGAGTTGCAGCCCGGGTTCCATCCCGACTACGGGTGCTGTTTGTACGTAGCGTGTACGTTCTCCCCGTGGCCTGCGTGGGTTTTCTCCGGGATCTCCGGTTTCCTCCCACACTCCAAAGACGTACAGGTATGTAGGTTAATTGACTGGGTAAATGTAAAAATTGTCCCCAGTGTGTGTAGGATAGTGTTAATGTGCGGGGATCGCTGGGCGGCGCGGATTCGGTGGGCCGAAAGGGCCTGTTTCCGCGCTGTATCTTTAAATCTAAATTAATTCAATACTCCACATGTGGGCCTCATCAAAGTGTCTCCAAACAATTATTGGGGCAGGGAAGAAAATCGCTGGTCGGTGCGGACTCGGTGGGCCGAAAGGGCCTGTTTCCGCACTGTATCTCTAAACTAAACTAAACTATTGTCGTGTGATGTAGAAACTGGCCACTCTACCCATAAACTCTATATATCGCGGAAACAGGCCCTTTCGGCCCACCGAGTCCGCGCCGACCAGCGATCCCCGCACATTAACACTATCCTACACACACTAGGGACAATTTACACATGAACCAAGCCGATTAACCTCCAAACTTGTACGTCTATGCAAAGTGGGAGGAAACCGGAGATCTCGGAGAAAACCCATGCAGGTCACGGGAGAACGTACAAACTCCATACAGACAGCACCCATAGTCGGGATCGAACCTGGGACTCCAGCGCTGTAAGGCTGCAACTCTACAACTGCGCCACCGTAACACATTGTAGTGTGTAGGATATTGTTAGTGTGCGGGGATCGCTGAATTGTTGCTGACTCGGTGGACTGAAGAGCCTGTTTCCGCACTGTATCTCTAAACTAAACTAAACTACTTTTGTGTGATGTAGAAACAGGCCACTCTACCCACAGACTCTATGCTGGCCCTCAGAGCAATCCCATCTATGAAATTCCTCCATATATTTCCCTGTGACATGCAATCAGCTTACCGGAGTTTTGTTGCCTTGTATCTCCACTTGGAAAATTTACAGTGGCAAACTAACCTTAGTTTAGTTTCGTTGAGTTTAGAGATAGTGCGTGGAAACAGGCCCTTCGGCCCACCGGGTCAATAGATAATAGGTGCAGGAGGAGGCCATTCGGCCCTTCGAGCCAGCACCGCCATTCAATGTGATCATGGCTGATCATTCTCAATCAGTACCCCGTTCCTGCCTTCTCCCCATACCCCCTGACTCCGCTATCCTTAAGAGCTCTATCTAGCTCTCTCTTGAATGCATTCAGAGAATTGGCCTCCACTGCCTTCTGAGGCAGAGAATTCCACAGATTCACAACTCTCTGACTGAAAAAGTTTTTTTCTCATCTCCGTTCTAAATGGCCTACCCCTTATTCTTAAACTGTGGCCCCTGGTTCTGGACTCCCCCAACATTGGGAACATGTTTCCTGCCTCTAACGTTTCCTGCCACTGCTTCATTCAATCATTGCTGATCTATCTATCTCTCCCTCCTAACCCCATTCACTTGCCTTCTCCCCATTACCCCTGACACCCATTTCCACGCTGTGTGACTCTATGACTGTCTACAGTTGCTTGTTATAGAGTCATAGCATCATCCAGGAAGAATGAATCTCGGGTAAGGATGGATTAGTCGGAGTCAGAAACAGTAGCCAGCTGGACTACCCGCAACCTTGATTCAATCGTTCATTCTGATGCTCCTTGCATGCACGTCCTCTCTATACACCGATCAGCCAAAACATTATGACCTGATGAGCCAAACCATTATGACCACCTGCCTAATAATATGCTGTTGGTCCTCCGTGTGCAGCCCCATACGCAGCAGGGTGCGATGCACTGTGTATTGTGACACATTCCTCCCGTGACCACCATTAAAATTTTCTGTGACTTGTGCCACAGTCGACCTTCTGTCGGTTCGGACCAGACGGGATAGCCTTCGTTGCCCTCGCGCATCGGTGAGCCTTGGGCGCCCAACACCCTGTCTGTCGCCAGTTTGTGGTTTGTCCCTCCTCGGACCACTGCCGGTCGGTACTCACCACTGCTGACCGGGAGCACCCCACAAGCCTTGCCGTTTCAGAGATGCTCTGACCCAGTCGTCTGGCCATTACAATTTGGCCCTTGTCAAAGTCGCTCAGGTCTTTACTCCTGCCCATTTCTCCTGCATCCAACACGTCGAATTCTAGAACTGACTGTTCACTTGCTGCCTAATATATCCCACCCCTTGACAGGTGCCATTGCAACAAGATAATTAATTAATTATCTTGATAATTAATGTTATTCACTTCACCTGTCAGTGGTCGGAATGTTTTGGGCTGATCGGTGTATGGCCACCTGTGGGTTTCTGTAGGTGTTCTGATTTTCTTCCCTGCCCCAATAATTGTTTGGAGACACAGTTATGCAAGACATTGATGAGGCCCACATGTGGAGTGTTGCTTTCACCTGGTCACCCTGCTGTGGGACAGATGTTTGTTAAGCTGGAAAGAGCAGAGGGACAATTCACCAAGATGTTGCCAGGACTCGAGGACCAGGAGGATGAGCGGGAGGATGAGCGGGAGGATGAGCGGGAGGATGAGCGGGAGGATGAGCGGGAGGATGAGTGGGCAAGTACTGTCGTACGTTGAAAGACTGGAGCGACTAGGCTTGTATACACTGGAATTGAGAAGGATGAGAGGAGATCTTATCGAAACATATAAGATTATTAAGAGGTTGGACACGTTGGAGGCAGGAAACATGTTCCCAATGTTGGGGGAGTCCAGAACCAGGGGCCACAGTTTAAGAATAAGGGATTGGCCATTTAGAACGGAGATGAGGAAAAACCTTTTCAGTCAGAGAGTTGTGAATCTGTGGAATTCACTGCCTCAGAAGGCAGTGGAGGCCAAGTCTCTGAATTCATTCAAGAGAGAGCTAGATAGAGCTCTTAAGGATAGCGGAGTCAGGGGGTATGGGGAGAAGGCAGGAACGGGGTACTGATTGAGAATGATCAGCCATGATCACATTGAATGGTAGTGCTGGCTCGAAGGGCCGAATGGCCTACTCCTGCACCTATTGTCTATTGTCTATTGTCTACTTCAGGCGAATAGACAGGGTAGATGCACAGAGTCGGGGAATCAATAACCGTAGGTCATGGGTTCAAGGCTGAGAGGGGAAATATTTAATAGGAATCTGAAGGGCAACTTCTTTACACAGAGGGTGGTAGGTGTATGTAACGAGCTGCTAGAGGAGGTAGGTAAGGCAGGAACTGTCACAATGTTTACACAAGTACATGGATAGGGTAGGTTTAGATGGATATGGGCCAAATGCAGGCAGGTGCAACTAGTGTAGATGGGGCGTGTCAGCATGGGCAAGGTGGGCCGAATGGCCTGTTTCCACGCTCGATGACTCTATAGAACTGATGCGCTACAAGGTTGAGAACTATATTTCTTCCCCTTTGCTCTACCTATTGTACTTTTAGTTTTGTTTTACTTAAGGGACATAGCGCAGAAACAGGCAACATCAGCCCGCACCGACCAGCGATCCCCGCACACTAACAATATCCTACACACACTAGGGACAATTTTACCAAAGCCAATTAACCTACAAACCTGTACGTCTTTGGAAGTGTGGGAGGAAACCGGAGATCCTGGGGAAAACCCACACAGGTCACGGGGAGAACGTACAAACTCTGTACAGACAAGCTGCTGTAGTCAGGATCGAACCCGGGTCTCCAGCGCTGTAAGGCAGCTGGAATTTAGAAGATTGAGGGGGGATCTTATAGAAACTTACAAAATTCTTAAGGGGTTGGACAGGCTGGATGCAGAAAGATTGTTCCCGATGTTGGGGAAGTCCAGAACAAGGGGTCACAGTTTAAGGATAAGGGGAAAGTCTTTTAGGACCGAGATGAGAAAGTTTTTTTTCACACAGAGTGGTGAATCTGTGGAATTCTCTGCCACAGAAGGTAGTTGAGGCCAGTTCATTGGCTATATTTAAAATGGAGTTAGATGTGGCCCTTGTGGCTAAAGGGATCAGGGGGTATGGAGAGAAGGCAGGTACGGGATACTGAGTTGGATGATCAGCCATGATCATATTGAATGGCAGTGCAGGCTCGATGGGCCGAATGGCTTACTCCTGCACCTGTTTTCTATGTTTCTATATTTCTAAACCGCTGCGCCACCGTACTGCCCTAAGTTTGACGTAATCAGCATTTATGTAGAGACATGTGGTACATATGCCAGACTGGAGAGAAGACTCAACACCTTCCACCTTAGAAGCATCCGCCGTATCCTGGGTATATCCTGGCAAGACAGAGTGTCCAACGCCGAGATTCTGTCTGGCGCTGGCCTTCCGAGTGTGTACACTTTTCTCAGGCAGCACAGGCTGCGGTGGCTGGGCCATGTCCACCGCATGGAGGATGGCCGTATTCCAAAGGACATCCTCGATGGAGAGCTGACATCTGGGAGGAGAACCATCGGCCGCCCCCAGCTACATTACAAGGACGTCTGCAAGAGAGGTTTGAAGGCGCTCGACATCGACGCGGAGTCCTGGGAGAGCCTTGCAGCTGACCGCAGGAGGTGGAGAGGTACCCTGAACCAACGTCTCAAAACGGGGGGAGAGAACGCAGCGGCAGACAAGCGGGCACGCAGAAAGCAGCGCGGCAACTTCAACAGACCAGAGACCACACACAAATGTGACCTTTGCGACAGAGACTGTCACTCCCACATCGGTCTCTTCAGCCACAAGCGATGCTGCTCTAGCCGAGGTGTGGAGCAAGCAGCCAACTAGGATGCATCACCCAAGGTCAGCCATGACCCAGGGGGCCTAAGAAGAAGAAGATAGCACTATCTGATCTGTATGTGTCGAGTTCGACTTCGCGTTCGCAGTCAGTTGGATGACAATAATCAGAGACGGCTTAGAGATCTGAAGCAAAGAAAAAGGACAGATCTCCACATATGGACAGCATGGGAATCAAAGCTCTTCACTCTACCTCGGTTCATGTGACAATAATAAAGCTAAACCTAAACCGAAAACATCTATATTCTGGTCATATTCTGCATTTAGGTTTATAGTTTCAGCAAAAGTACTTCAGAGAACCAAGGGACAAATATATCCTTAATGTTTTTGACATCAAATGGGATTACGCTGGTTCTCAAGGCATTTTTCCAACTGCTCCATAACTCACCAAGTCACCAACGGCAATTTTAATTTGGAATTCACTGAAAGCCCGAGGAACCTTCCGGAACTAAACACTCTTTCCGATCCCGAGCAGTGCTGTGGGTAGGTTTTCCCTAAGGTAAAGTGTGTGGGGGGGGGGGGGTGGTGGCAGGGCAGGCAACGTGGAATATCGATTGCATCGACAAGACCGCCCGATGGCGGTGCTGAAGAAACTTAACCGACCCGCTGTGTTGATCGACTCCTTCGTCCAGGGTGTTCAGTCACCGTGAAGCTGCTTTGAGCGAACCCATTGAAAGAGTCACCTCTATAATTGAGGACTTAGTGGAGTGCGGGAAGAAACCTGAGATTCCGGGGAAAACGCGCCACGCAGGTCGCGGGGAGGACGTGCAAGCTCCATACAGACAGCACCGGTAGTCGGGATCGAACCCGGGTCTCCGGCGCTGTGAGGCAGAAACTCTACCGCTGCGCCACCCTGCTGTCCACAGTGAATAGAAACATAGAAAATAGGTGCAGGAGGAGGCCATTCGGCCCTTCGAGCCAGCACCGCCATTCATTGTGATCATGGCTGATCGTCCCCAATCAATACCCCGTGCCTGCCTTCTCCCCATACCCCTTGATTCCACTAGCCCCTAGAGCTCTATCTAATTAAATTCTTACTTGCAGCAGCACAACAGAATATGTAAACATAGTACTCTGTGAGCAATGTAATAAATGAGAAAAAAATGTTCATTGTGTGCGTATATACATACATGCATACATACATACATATACACCCACACACACACACACAAATATATGTATATATAGTGTAAGAAAATAACTGCAGATGCTGGTACAAATCGAAGGTATTTATTTCACAAAATGCTGGAGTAACTCAGCAGGTCAGGCAGCATCTCAGGAGAGAAGGAATCCTCCAATTTCCGGTGGGCCTCACTATGGCACTGGAGGAGGCCCATGACAGAAAGATCAGACTGGGAGTGGGAAGGAGAGTTGAGGTGCTCAGCCACCGGGAGATCAGGTTGGTTAAGGCGGACTGAGCGAAGGTGTTGAGCGAAACGAGCGCCGAGCCTGCGTTTGGTTTCGCCGATGTAAAGAAGTTGACATCTAGAGCAGCGGATGCAACAGATGAGGTTGGAGGAGGTGCAGGTGAACCTCTGCCTCACCTGGAAAGACTGTTTGGGTCCTTGGATGGAGTTGAGGGGGGAGGTAAAGGGACAGGTGTTGCATCTCCTGCGGTTGCAGGGGAAAGTGCCCGGGGATGGGGTGGTTTGGGTAGGAAGGGACGAGTGGACCAGGGAGTTACGGAGGGAACGGTCTCTGCGGAACGCAGAGAGGGGAGGGGATGGGAAGATGTTGAGATGCTGCCTTGAGATGCTGCCTGACCTGATGAGTTACTCTAGCATTTTGTGAAATATATATATATATAACACGTTTACATCTTATAGACTTTAGAGATAAAACATGGAAACAGGCTCTTCGGCCCTCCAAGTCCGCTACGATCACATTAGCACTAACCTACATACCAGGGACAATTTTACAATTTTCACAGGAGCCAATTAACCTACAAATCTGTACGTCTTTGGAGTGTAGGAGTAAACTGGACTCCCGGAAAAAAAACCCCACACGGTCACAAGGAGAACATACGAGCTCCATACAGACAGCATCCGTAGTCAGGCTCGAACCTGGGTCTCCGGCGCTGTAAGGCAGAAACTCTATCGCTGTGCCACCCTTACAGATTTGAGAACATTCTGTGAAATGATAGGTATCACATCATTAGTTTAATTTAGTTTAGTTTCAATTTGTTTCGTTTCGTTTTGTTTATTGTATCACTGTACCGACCGAGGTGCAGTGATATAAGAAAATAACTGCAGATGCTGGTACAAATCGAAGGTATGTATTCATAAAATACTGGAGTAACTCAGCAGGTCAGGCAGCATCTCGGGAGAGAAGGAATGGGTGACATTTCGGGTCAAGACTGCACTGAGGTGCAGTGATAAGCTTTTTTATTGCGTGCAATCCAGCCAGTGGAAAGGCCATATCTGATTGTAATCAAGCCGTCCACATTGTTCAGAGACAGGATAAAGGGAATAATGTTTAATAATAATAATAATAATAATAATGCATTACATTTATATAGCGCTTTTCAAACACTCAAAGACGCTTTACAGGGATTTCTAGAACATAGAGAAGTGAATAAATAGATAAATAAGTAAACGAACAGAGAAAGGAGACAGAAGGTGAGGTGACCTTCAGTGGTTGAAGGCAGTGCTGAAGAGGTGAGACTTCAGTGATGTTTTGAATGTGGTGAGTGAGGAGGTGTGTCTGACGGTTTGGGGTAGTGAGTTCCAGAGGGTGGGAGCAGCGATGGAGAAAGCCCTGTCCCCCCAGGATCTGAGTTTGGTCCGAGTTTGATCTGAGTTTAGTGTAAGATAAAGTCCAGTAAAGTCCGTTTAAAGATAGTCCGAGGGTCTCCAATGAGGTAGATAGTAGTTCAGCACTGCTCTCTAGTTGGTGGTAGGATGGTTCAGTTGCCTGATAACAGCTGGGAAGAAACTGTCGCTGAATCTGGAGGCGTGCGTTTTCACACTTCTATGCCTCTTGATTATGCTCTACAGAGATTGTTCCTTCTCCCTGTGACCTGCTCGGGTTTTCTCCGGGTGCCCTGGTTTCCACCCATACTCCAAAGACCCAACAGGTTTGCAGGTTAATTCATCATATCATATCATATCATATATCTACAGCTGGAAACAGGCCTTTTCGGCCCTCCAAGTCCGTGCCGCCCAGCGATCCCCACACATTAACACTATCCTACACCCACTAGGGACAATTTTTACATTTACCCAGCCAATTAACCTACATACCTGTACGTCTTTGGAGTGTGGGAGGAAACCGAAGATCTCGGAGAAAACCCACGCAGGTCACGGGGAGAACGTACAAACTCCTTACAGTGCAGCACCCGTAGTCAGGATCGAACCTGCGTCTCCGGCGCTGCATTCGCTGTAAAGCAGCAACTCTACCGCTGCGCTACCTTTAGTAACACTATAAATAGCCTATAGTGTGTAGTGTGTGCTTGGGTAATGGGGATTGCTGGTCAGTCTGAAGAAGGGTGTTGACTCGAAACGTCACCCATTCCTTGTCTCCAGAGATGCTGCCTGACCCGCTGAGTTACTTCAGCATTTTGTGTCTACCTTCGATTTAAACCAGCATCTGCAGTTTTTTTTCCTACACGACTTACAAACCTGTATGTCTTTGGAGTCCTTGGTGAAAACCCCCGCGGTCAAGTAAAGAATGTACAAACTCCGTAGTCAGGATCGAACCCGGATAACTGGGCACTGTAGGGCAGCAACTCTACCGCTGTGCCACCGTGCCGCTCTCCGAGACTGTGTGTTCAGTTGATGAAGAACCGTGGTCCAAAGGAGATGGACCTTAATTTTGCTCTTTGTGTCTCTGTGCATCTCAGTCTGAACCTTAGGCTGAGGACAGATGTTGTCAAGCTGGAAAGGTTACAGAGAAGATCTACGAGGATGTTGCGAGGACTCCAGGGCCTGAGATGCAGCGAGAGGTTGAGTAGGGCTGGGACTCTATTCCTTGGAGCGCAGGAGGATGAGGGGTGATCTCATAGAGGTGTACAAAATCTTGAGAGGAATAGATCGGGTAGACGCACAGAGTCTCTTGCCCAGAGTAGGGGAATCGAGGACCAGAGGACATAGGTTTAAGGTGAGGGGGGAAAGCTTTAATAAGAATTTGAGGGGTAACATTTTCATGCAAAGGGTGGTGGGTGTATGAAATGAGCTGCTGGAGGAGGCAGTTGAGGTAGGGACGATTACAACATTTATGAAACAATTAGACAGGTACATGGATAGGACAGATTTGGTGGGATATGGGTCAAACGCAGGCAGGCGGGACTAGTGTCGATGGGACATGTTGGTCTTTGGGTATCTGAAACAAGTATCAATGAGGAAAGACAGATGACAAGATCCTTCAAAGCGCTCGGGCAAAAAAGTTAGCACAACACAGCCAACTACTGCAACACAGTCTGAGAATTACATAGAAACATAGAAACATAGAAAATAGGTGCAGGAGGAGGCCATTCGGCCGTTTGAGCCAGCACCACCATTCATTGTGGTCGTCCACAATCCATAACCTGTGCCTGCCTTCTCCCCATATCCCTTGATTCCACTAGCCCCTAGAGCTCTATCTAACTCTCTCTTAAATCCATCCAGTGATTTGGCCACCACTGCCCTCTGTGGCAGAGAATTAGCCACTTGGAACACAGCCAGTCTAAAGTCAAATGCAATTATCACCCATGAGTTTTCCCACGCACTCTTTGATATGGAAGTTTTAATTCAGATCGATAAGAAAGTTTGGGGAAAAGCTCCAGAAAGTTTTGAGTTCAAATTATACCTCATGCTGAAAGAAGCAACCAGGAGGGCTGAGTGAGTGATGGTGTTCAATCTTCATCATCTCAGAGCAGAGAATGAACAAGATGATTTGATTAGCCAGAGCCAGAGGTTGTAAATTAGTTTTTCTTTTACGACCTTATTATTATTCTCGATGGTATCTGCAGGAGCTAGGTTGGTCTCCTAAACAGCTGAACCTGTAAACTGATTTAGCTTAGTTTAGTTGAGTTTAGAGATACAGCGCGGCAACAGGCCCTTCGGCCCACCGAGTCCGCACCGACCAGCGATCCCTGCTATCCTACACACACCGGGGACAGTTTTACATTCACACCAAGCCGATTAACCTACAAACCTTTGGAGCCTTTGGAGCCTTTGGAGTGTTGGAGGAAACCGGAGGTACTGCACAGGAGAAAACCCATGCAGGTCACATGGGAGAACATACAAAGTCTGTATAGACAGCACCCGTAGTCGGGATTGTACCCGGGTCTCTGGCGCTGCAAGGCAGCAACTCTACCGCTGCGCCACCATTCAGCACTTGCTCTGCTGGAAGTTTCTGCCTGATGTAATGTAAAAATCTTCGTAGGCCCCCCCCGGTCATGGCTGACCGTGGGTGATGCATCCTAGTTGGCTGCTTGCTCCACACCTCGGCAGGATCAGCGTCACTCGTGGCCGAAGAGACCAATGCGGGAGTGACAGTCTCTGTGGCAAAGGTCACATGTGTGTGTGGACTCTGGTCTGTTGAAGTTGCCGCGCTCCTTTCTGCGTGACCGCTTGTCTGCCGCTGCGTTCATCAGTTTCTCAAGGGGCCACAGTTTAAGAATAAGAGGCAGGAAACATGTTCCCAATGTTGGGGGAGTCCAGAACCAGGGGCCACAGTTTAAGAATAAGGGGTAGGCCATTTAGAACTGAGATGAGGAAAAACTTTTTCAGTCAGAGAGTTGTAAATCTGTGGAATTCTCTGCCTCAGAAGGCAGTGGAGGCCAATTCTCTGAATGCATTCAAGAGAGAGCTAGATAGAGCTCTTAAGGATAGCGGAGTCAGGGGGTATGGGGAGAAGGCAGGAACGGGGTACTGATTGAGAATGATCAGCCATGATCACATTGAATGGCGGTGCTGGCTGGAAGGGCCGAATGGCCTACTCCTGCACCTATTGTCTATTGTCTATTGTCTTCCCCCGTTTTGAGACGTTGGTTCAGGGTACCTCTCCACCTCCTGCGGTCAGCTGCAAGGCTCTCCCAGGACTCCGCGTCGATGTCGAGCGCCTTCAAACCTCTCTTGCAGACATCCTTGTAACGTAGCTGGGGGCGGCCGATGGTTCTCCTCCCAGATGTCAGCTCTCCATAGAGGATGTCCTTTGGAATACGGCCATCCTCCATGCGGTGGACATGGCCCAGCCACCGCAGCCTGTGCTTTAAATAATACTGTCATAAATGTAAATAAAAGTGTTAAATTGTCCCTAAACCCTTTCGATTTTCCAAAGCTGAACACGACTGTTCCCGGGATATAGAAATATAGGAACATGGAAAATATGTGCAGGAGGAGGCCATTCGGCCCTTCGAGCCAGCACCACCATTCAATATGATCGTGGAGGATCATCCAAAATCAGGACCCCATTCCTGCTTTCTCCCCATATCCCTTGATTCCGTTAACCCTAAGAGCTATAGTATATCTAACTCTATCTTGAAAACATCCAGTGAATCGGCCTCCACTGCCTTCTGCGGCAGAGAATTCCACAGATTCACAACTCTCTGGGTGAAAACGTTTTTCCTCATCTCAGTCCTCAATGGCCTACCCCTTATTGTTAAACTGTGACCCCTGGTTCTGGACTCCCCCCAACATCGGAAACATATTTTCGGCATCCAATCCCTTAAGAATTTTATATGTTTCTACAAGATATGTTTCGAGCTTTTCACATCCATGACACGGAAAGCTGGTCATCTCCAGAACAATACCCTGCTCCTTTCTGTTCGCCTGGCGTTACCTCGGCAAACCTTTGATCTCGACAATGTCAATGTATTTCTGGCAGATCTCCTTCAAGCTTGAAGTCATTCACTCTGCAGTTCAATCTCACTCATCCATTGCCGCAGGCCTCATTAATTGACCAACGTTGGTGGCCGTCAGCACCTTGGTCCCAGCGTGGAAATGTCAAAGACTCGAGGGTGCAGCTTTAAGATAAGAGCAGCATTCTTCAAAGGAGATGTGCGTGGTGGATTTTCCACACAGAGAGTGCTGGGTACTTGGGATGCATTGCCAGGGGTGATGGTGGAGGCAGATGTGATAGTGGCATTTACAGGCTTACAGATAGGCACATGGATATGCAAGGAAATGGAGGGGGGGGGGGTGATGTGGATCTAGTGGCTCGTTGGTCTAGCTAGGGGTATGATTCTCGCTTAGGGTGCAAGAGGTCCTGGGTTCAAATCCCGGACGTGCCCTCAATTTAGGACGGCACGGTGGCGCGGCGGTGGAGTTGCTGCCTCGCGGCACCAGAGACCCAGGCTCGATCCTGACTACGAGCTCCGTCTGTACGGAGTTTGTACGTTCCTAATCGTGACCGCGTGGGTTTTCTCCGGGTGCTCCGGTTTCACTCCAAAACCGTGCACGTTTATCGGTTAATTGGCTTCGATAAAATTATAAATTGTCCCCACTGTGTGTAGCACAGTACTAGTGTACGGGGTGATCGCTGGTCGGTGCGGACTCAATAGACAATAGACAATAGGTGCAGGAGTAGGCCATTCGGCCCTTCGAACCAGCACCGCCATTCAATGTGATCATGGTCGATCATTCTCAATCAGTGCCCCGTTCCTGCCTTCTCCCCATACCCCCTGACTCCGCTATCCTTAAGAGCTCTATCTAGCTCTCTCTTGAATGCATTCAGAGAATTGGCCCCCACTGCCTTCTGAGGCAGAGAATTCCACAGATTTACAACTCTCTGACTCAAAAAGCTTTTCCTCATCTCCGTTCTAAATGGCCTACCCCTTATTCTTAAACTGTGACCACTGGTTCTGGACTCCCCCAACATTGGGAACATGTTTCCTGCCTCTAACGTGTCCAAACCCTTAATAATCTTATATGTTTCGATAAGATCCCCTCTCATCCTTCTAAATTCCGGCGTATACAAGCCTAGTCACTCCAGTCTTTCAACATACGACAGTCCCGCCATTCCGGGAAGTAACCTAGTAAACCTACGCTGCACGCTCTCAATAGCAAGAATATCCTTCCTCAAATTTGACTCGGTGGGCCGAAGGGCTTGTTTCCGTGTTGCATCTCTAAAGTCTAAAGTCTGAAGTGCAGACAGAGGAGATTAGATTAACCGGGCATCGCATTAAATTGACAATAGGTACAGGAGTGGGCCATTCGGCCCTTTGAACCAGCACTGCAAATTCAGCATGGACATTGAGGGCCAATTGACCTGTTCCATGTTTTATACTGTTCCTTGTTCTATCCAATATTGTCTCCTAGTTAATGACTGAACCATCCTATCAACAGCTGGTCCTGAGGTCCTATCTCTCCCATTTGGCGTTCCGCGGACTTTCTTTATTTGGACTTTACAGGACTTCATCTTGCGCTAAACGTTATTCCCTTCATCATGTATCTGTACACTGTGGACGGCTCGATTGTAATCACGAGTAGTCTTTCCGCTGACTGGTTAGCACGCAACGAAAAGCTTTTCACTGTGCATAGGATCACGTGAGAATAAACTAATCTCAACTAAACTAGTTAATTGATTAGACACTGCGGCACGGTAGCGCAGCGGTAGAGTTGCTGCCTTACAGCGAATGCAGCGCCGGAGACTCAGGTTCGATCCTGACTATGGGCGCTGTCTCCCCGTGACCTGCGTGGGTTTTCTCCGAGATCTTCGGTTTCCTCCCACACTCCAAAGACGTACAGGTATGTAGGTTAATTGGCCGGGCAAATGTTTTGAAAAAAATTGTCCCTAGTGTGTGTAGGATAGTGTTAATGTGCGGGGATCGCTGGGCGGCGCGGACCCGGTGGGCCGAAGGGCCTGTTTCCGCGTTGTATCTCTAAATCTAAAAAAAAAAAATCAAAAAGGAGTAACTCAGCGGGAATCTTGAAATAAATGCTGGCATTGCGCTAGCTTTCTTCACTACCGATTCGACTTGCAGATTAACTTTTTGGGAATCCTGCACCGGCACTCCCAAGTCCCTCTGCACCTCCGATCTCTGGATCCTCTCCCCATTTAGAAACTTGTCTACGCCTTTGTCCCTACTACCGAAGAATGCGTGACTCCACACTTTGCTGCACTAGCATCCCATCTGTCACTTCTCTGCCCACTCTCCCAACCTGTCCACGTTCATCTGCAGAGTCCCTGCTTTCTCTACACTACCCGCCCCCCCACCTATTTTCGTATCATCCGCAAACGCTGTGCACAAGGCCTTCAATCCCCTCAAACGTTCACGGCATGTCAGGCCGCTTATTCCTGGGATCATTCTCGTTTGAGGTGAACGGCGGTTCTTGTTTCTTCAGTGGAGTGTGTGGAAGAGGCCTGAATGCCAGGCTCTGTGTTGCATTCGCAGAGTTATTCGAGTCATTACCAGAGTAATCCATAACACAGCGGGCTCTAGTTGATACCCGGGCAGTGTACGCTGCATCAATAGCCTGTTACAGCAGCCTTCAGCACTGGGATTGTTGGTACTAAAATGGGGAGCGTGGGCTGAATGCTAATGGGTCTGCTCTGCCTCTCAGGATGAGCCCGTGTCCGACTACATTGGCTGTTCATTTATCCGAGCCATCAGAGTCCTTTCATCCCGCTCGCCTCTGAAGGTGAATCTGTGGCATCTCCTTCATCAGAAGTGACAGCTGCATCGAGGCCTACCCCGCTGAATAACAGAGCCCCTTCATGACTTAGCCTCCAAGACAACAGTACAAGTGGAATTAGATGAGACGCCATTAAACCCCTCAACTGACTAATGACACAACACGTTCTCAATCAATCCATTCTCTTCTCTTTCTCGCCCTGATAAATCTTCATTCCAACCTCCTCATCCAGACACTTTAATTCCTTGCTGAGTTGTGGATCCCTGGTTATTGTTTAACTTGGGCGACTTCACAACTTCATAACTAAGTTCGAGGAGCAGAATTAGGCCATTCGGCCCATGAAGTCTACTCCACCGTTCAATCGTGGCCGATCTATCGTTCCCTCTCGACCCCATTCTCCTGCCCTTCCCCCCGTAACCCCTGACACCCGTACTGATCAAGAACCTGTCAATCTCCGCCTTCAAACAATATCATTTGACTTGGCCTTCTGTGGCATCCAATGAATCCCACAGATTCACCACACTCTGACTGGAGAAATTCCTCCTCATCTCCTTCTATTCTGAGGCTGTGCCCTCTGGTCCTACACTGTCCCATTTGTGGAAACATACCGCAATAGTGGAAACTTGCACAAGGCTACCTACTCCATCTTGAGTCATAGAGTCATAGAATCTTACAGCGTGGAACCAGGGCTTACGGCCCAACGTGCCCATATTGACCACGGCCTCTGTAAAATTCCCCCTGGCATGTATCGATTGGATGCAAACGTGGGTTCACAAACCCCACCCCTGACTTTCAGTCTGAAGATGGATCCCAACCTGAACCTTCACCCATCCTTCACTCCAGAGCTCTCGGAGACCAGCTGAGTTAATCCCACACTTTGTGTCCATCTTTCGTATTAACCAGCAATCGCAGCGAGAGTCAAAGAGGCATAGAGTCATAGAGTGATACAGTGTGGAAACAGACCCTTCGGCCTGACTTGCCCACACCGGCCTACATGTCCCAGCTGCACTAGTCACACCTGCCTGTGTTTGGTCCATATCTAGGGTTGCCAACTATCTCACTCCCAAATAAGCGACAAGGTGACATCACCGCCCCGCACCCCACGTGACCTCACCCAGCCACGTGACCTCACCCGCTCCACCAATGGCGGCCGCCCGGGCCGGAAGGCGGGTTACTACGCAACCTCAGTTAGACGGCGCCCAGGCCTCGGACCTACACTGTCTGGACCTACAATGTCCGGGCCTACAGCGTCCGGGCCTACAGTGTCCGGGCCTACAGCGTCCGGACCTACACTGCCATGACCTACACTGTCCGGGCCTACAGCGTCCGGGCCTACAGCGTCCGGGCCTACAGCGTCCGGGCCTACAGTGTCCGAGCCTACAGCACCACCCGGGCCTACAGTGTCCGGGCCTACAGCGCCCCCCGGGCCTAATATGGGACAAGGGCAGTCCCATTCGGGACAAACTAACTTCGCCCAAAATACGGGTTGTCCCAGCTAATAGGGGACAGTTGGCAACCCTATCCATATCCCCCCAAACTTGTCCTATCCATGCACCTGTCTAACTGTTTCTTAAACGTTGGGATAGTCCCAGCCTCAACAGTGGGTACGGGGAAAAGACAGGAACAAGGTACTGATTGAGAATGATCAGCCTTGATCACATTGAATGGCGGTGCTAGATCGAAGGGCCGAATGGCCTCCTCCTGCACCTATTGTCTATTGTCATCGTGCTAAGTTTAATTTCTGGAGAGGATGCAAACTCTCCAGCACTTCCCACAACCGTCACGTAAAAGGTTTGTAACTATCCGTGAAACTTTGGGTATGTTGTGTTTTAAAATTGAATAAAAGTGTCAACATTTGATCGCGTTTGTCGGCAAATTATATCAGAAATATTCGGAAAGAAGACATTAGATTATCAGGATGAATTTCAGAATTCGCTCAGGCAAATCGAATCTCAGTTTAATACTTGCGAAACCCCTCTCAGTCATATAGATGTGATGCGTTTGCATATATGATGCATATGATGCATCAGTGATCAGCCATGATCACATTGAATGGCATCGAAGGGCCGAATGGCCTGCTCCCGCACCTGTTGTCTATTGTCTATTGTCATTCTTTCCTCCATTAGAAAATTGAACAAATAGTGACTGTATTGCCGTTTATTGAGGGGAGTCGGCGGGGGGGGGGGGGGGGGGGAGGGGGATTGGGGGGGGTTCAAAAGGAGGGGGGTTTGGGGGGGGCAAAGGCGGAGGAGGATGGGGATGGTGCCCCCGCGGGCAAGGTCGGGCCACGTGGCTACCAAAGTTCAGACGTGCTGACCAGTCACGTAATTACAATCGCGCCATTCACAATGCATAGATACATGTTAAGGGAATAACGTTTCAGTGCAAGGTACAGCCAACAAAGTCCGATCCGGGATAGTCCGAGGGTCACCAATGAGGTAGATGGTAGTTCAGCGCTGCTCTCTGGTTGCGGTGGGAAGGATTCAGTTGCCTGATAGCAGCTGGGAAGAAACTGGAGGACTCAGAGTGGGGGGACCGCCGATAACTAAGGGGGACCACTGATGCGATCCCCGCACGCTAACAATAGACAATAGGTGCAGGAGTAGGCCACTCGGCCCTTCGGAGCCAGCACCGCCATTCAACGTGATCATGGCTGATCATCCACAATCAGTACCCCGTTCCTGCCTTCTCCCCGTACCCCCTGGCTCTGCTACCCTTAAGAGCTCTATCTGGCTCACTATCTAAATATCCAACGCTTTATCCCACACACACCAGGGACAATTTACGCTCATACTAAGCCAATTAACCTACAAACCTGTACGTCTTTGGAATGTGGGAGGAAACCAGAATGCCCTGATGGCAGGGGTGACCTGATGGGCCGAATGGCCTAATTCTGCTTCAAAAACCTATGTACATCATATATATGAAGCAGAGGTAACATAGAAACATAGAAAATAGGTGCAGGAGGAGGCCATTCAGCCCTTCGAGCCAGCACCGCCATTCATTGTGATCATGGCTGATCATCCACAACCAGTAACCCGTGCCTGCCTTCTCCCCATATCCCTTGATTCCACTAGCCCCCAGAGCTCTATCTAACTCTCTCTTAAATCCATCCAGTGATTTGGCCTTCACTGCCCTCTGTGGCAGAGAATTTCACAAATTCACAACTCTCTGGGTGAAAAAGTTCCTTCTCACCTCAGTTTTAAATGGCCTCCCCTTTATTCTAAGACTGTGGCCCCTGGTTCTGGACTCCCCCAACATTGGGAACATTTTTCCTGCATCTAGCTTGCCCAGTCCTTTTATGACATTATATGTCTCTTATAAGATCCCCTCTCACCCTTCTAAACTCCAGTGAATACGAGCCCAGTCTTTTCAATCTTTCCTCATATGACAGTCCCGCCATCCCAGGGATCAATCTCGTGAACCTACGCTGCACTGCCTCAACTGCAAGGATGTCCTTCCTCAAATCAGGAGACCAAAGCTGTACACAATACTCCAGATGTGGTCTTACCAGGGCCCTGTACAACTGCAGAAGAATCTCTTTACTCCTATACTGAAATCCTCTCGTTATGAAGGCCAACATGCCATTAGCATGTACTTTGTGTTAGATAAGGGATAAATATTGGCATTGCTCGAAGCCTTAGCTGTTGGATAGAGGGCAGTGGAGCACACTGATTATATTGTAACAGTTTCGCTCTAAGGCTTCATCAGGGAATTAAATTCTGAATTAAAGTTGCAAAGACATTTTTTTTCCCTTGCAGGCTGTTAAGTTAAGCAAGGATCGTTGAGCTTTTTTTCCATGTCATCAGCAAAAAAAAATTATTGAAGTAAAAAAAAAATCATTGCCTCTAAATCTTTGGGCTTTTATGCGAGTTGAGTCACGGCAGTCATTATCTTGCTGCGTCCTTTGTATGAAGAGAAGTAAAAGCAGATGGATGAAAAACAGCGATCATGACAAAGGAGCCACAAAATGCTAGAGTAACTCAGCGGGTCAGGCAGCATCTCTGGAGAGAAGGAATGGGTGACGTTTCGGGTCGAGACCCTTCTTCAGACTGAGTCAGGGCAGAGGAGAACGAGAGATATGGGCAGATACTTAGGACAAGTGAATGGAAGGTCATAAGGTCATAAGTAACAGGAGTAGAATTAGGCCATTTGGCCCATCAAGTCTACACCATTCAATCATGGCTGATCTATCTCTCCCTCCTCACAGGGAGGGAATGGATAGGCCAGCATTTATTTCAAGAGGGCTAGAATACACAAAACAGGGATGTAATGCTGAGGCTTTATAAGGTGCTGGTCATTTGGAGTATTGCGTGCAATTTTGGGCCCCGTATCCGAGGAAGGATGTGCTTGGCTCTGGAGAGGGCCCAGAGGAGGTTTACAAGGATCATCCCAGGAATGATTGGGTTTAACATACGATGAGCATTTGATGGCACTGGGCCTGTACTCACTGGAGTTTAGAAGGGTGAGGGACCTCATTAAAACTTACCGAACAGCGCAAGGCATGGATAGAGTGGATGTGGAGAGGATGTTTTTGCTAGTGGGAGAGTCTAGAACCAGAGGTCATGGCCTCAGAATTAAAGGACGTTCCTTTAGGAAGGAGATGAGGAGGAATTTCTTTAGTCAGAGGGTGGTGAATCTGTGGAATTCAGTGCCACAGAAGGCTGTGATGGCCAAGTCAATGGATATGTATAAGGCAGAGATAGATAGATTCTTGATTAGTACGGGTTTCAGGGGTTATGGGGAGAAGGCCAAAGATGTACAGGTATGTAGGTTAATTGGCTAGTGGGTGTAGGATATCCCTAGTGGGTGTAGGATAGTGTTAGTGTGCGGGGATCGTTGGGCGGCGCGGACCCGGGGGGCCAAAGGGCCTGTTTCTGCACTGTATCTCTAATAAAAATAGGCAGGAGAATGGGGTTGAGAGGGAAAGATAGATCGGCCATGACTGAATGGTGGAGTAGACTTTAGTTTAGGTTGGTTGCCCTCTCAGGTTCTTCCTATATCTTTCCCCTCTCACCTTTTGGAACATGGTTGAGGGGCTAAAATTGGGATAGCTTCTTCTTATTGACCCTTGGGTGTAAAACTGCATCCCAGCTGGTGAATGGTAGCGTTCTGGGGCGTGCTGTAAAGCAGAGGGGTCACGGCCCATGTTCTCTCCCCACTCCCATCAGGCAAGAAGTACACAGGTTTGTAAACGCTCACCTCCAGATTCAGGGACTGTTTCTTCAGGGCGGTCCTCTCAACAGCTACTGTGCGGCCCTGACCTCCCATCTACGTCATTGGAGACGTTTAGACAATAGACAATAGACAATAGGTGCAGGAGGAGGCCATTCGGCCCTTCGAGCCAGCACCCCCATTCAATGTGATCATGGCTGATCATTCTCAATCAGTACCCCGTTCCTGCCTTCTCCCCATACCCACTGACTCCGCTATCCTTAAGAGCTCTATCTAGCTCTCTCTTGAATGCATTCAGAGAATTGGCCTCCACTGCCTTCTGAGGCAGAGAATTCCACAGATTCACAACTCTCTGACTGATAAAGTTTTTCCTCATCTCAGTTCTAAATGGCCTACCCCTTATTCTTAAACTGTGGCCCCTTGTTCTGGACTCCCCCAACATTGGGAACATGTTTCCTGCCTCTAACGTGTTCAACCCCTTAATAATCTTATACGTTTCGATAAGATCTCCTCTCATCCTTCGTTTCGATAAGATCTCCTCTCATCCTTTTGGGAATATCTTTAATCAGACTTTTACGTGACACAGCGGTAGAGTTGCTGCCTTACAGCGATAGAGACCTGGGATTGATCCTGATTGCGGGTGCTGTCTGTACGGAGTTTGTACGTTCTGCGTGGGTTTTCTCCGAGATTTTCAGTTTCCTCCCACACCCCAAAGACGTACAAGTTTGTAGGTTAATTGGATTGGTACCAATGGAAATTGTCCCTAGTGTGTGTAGCATAATGTTAAGGTGCGGGGATCGCTGGTCAGTGTGGAGTCGCTGGGCAGAAGGGCCTGTTTCAGCGCCGTATCTCTAAACCAAACCAAACAAAACTACTGTCTTTACCTTGCACTAAACGTTATTCCCTTGTCATGTATCTGTGCACTGTGAATAACTCGATTGTAATCATGTATTGTCTTTCCGCTGACTGGTTTGCACGCAACAAAAGATTTTCAATGACAATAAACTAAACTGAAACAGTAACTGAAATTGACATTATCTTGCACTAAATGCATACTTTACCGGTACACTGTGGACACCCCTTTTGGATTCATGGACAGTCTTTTCATTGACTGGATAGCACGCAACGAAAGCTTTCCACTGTACCTCGGTAAACGTGACACTAATAAACCACTCTAGGCCACTGTAGTAGGTGGGCAAAACGATCGGCATTGTCCCAGTGGACTGAGAGACTGTTCCTGTGCTGTAGAACCCCTCCGACTGGAACTAATCCATCTTTTTATTCCACCCACATTTTCATCAACACACCCTCGATATATCTTCATTCAGATCACACATCAGCTGCAGGATTTGCCTGAAGAACAATATGACTAAACGCCAAAAGCATTTCTTAGGAGTGAAACCGGGATTGTGTGTCAAAGGTTCAGTTTAGAGATACAGCGCGGAAACAGGCCCTTTCAGCCCCACCGGGCCCACGCCGCCCGGCGATCCCCACACATTAACGCTATCCTATACCCACCAGGGACAATTTTTACATTTACTAAGCCAATGAACTTACAAAACCTGTACGTCTTTGGAGTGTGGGAGGAAACAGAAAGTCTTGGAGAAAACCCATGCAGGTCACTGGGAGAACATAGAAACATAGAAAACAGGTGCAGGAGTAGGCCATTCGGCCCTTCGAGCCTGCACCTCCATTCAAATTTGAGGAAGGATATTCTTGCTATGGAGGGCGTGCAGCGTAGGTTCACTAGGTTAATTCCAGGAATGGCGGGACTGTCGTATGTTGAAAGGCTGGAGCGATTGGGCTTGTATACACTGGAATTTAGAAGGATGAGGGGGGATCTTATTGAAACATATAAGATAATTGGGGGATTGGACACATTAGAGGCAGATAACATGTTCCCAATGTTGGGGGAGTCCAGAACAAGGGGCCACAGTTTAAGAATAAGGGGTAGGCCATTTAGAACGGAGATGAGGAAGAACTTTTTCAGTCAGAGGGTGGTGAAGGTGTGGAATTCTCTGCCTCAGAAGGCAGTGGAGGCCAGTTCGTTGGATGCTTTCAAGAGAGAGCTGGATAGAGCTCTTAAGGATAGCGGAGTGAGGGGGTATGGGGAGAAGGCAGGAACGGGGTACTGATTGAGAGTGATCAGCCATGATCGCATTGAATGGCGGTGCTGGCTCGAAGGGCTGAATGGCCTACTCCTGCACCTATTGTCTATTGTCTATTGTCTATTGTCAATATGATCATGGCTGATCATCCAGCTCAGTAACCTGTAATTGCCTTCTCTCCATACCCCCTGATCCCTTTAGCCACAAGGGCCACATCTAACTCCCTCTTAAATATAGCCAATGAACTGGCCTCAACTACCTTCTGTGGCAGAGAATTCCACAGACTCACCACTCTCTGTGTGATGGAATGTTTTCTCATCTCGGTCCTAAATGACTTCCCCCTTATCCTTAAGCTGTGACCCCTGGTTCTGGACTTCCCCAACATCGGGAACAATCTTCCCGCATCTAGCCTCTCCAACCCCTTAAGAATTTTATATGTTTCAATAAGATCCCCCCTCAGTCTTCTAAATTCCAGCGAGTATAAGCCTAGTCTATCCAATCTTTCTTCATATGAAAGTCCTGCCATCCCAGTGATCAATCACTCCATACAGACAGCACCTGTAGACAATAGACAATAGACAATAGGTGCAGGAGGAGGCCATTCGCCCCTTCGAGCCAGCACCGCCATTCAATGTGATCATGGCTGATCATTCTCAATCAGTACCCCGTTCCTGCCTTCTCCCCATACCCCCTGACTCCACTATCCTTAAGAGCTCTATCTAGCTCTCTCTTGAATGCATTCAGAGAATTGGCCTCCACTGCCTTCTGAGGCAGAGAATTCCACAGATTCACAACTCTCGTTCACGTAGTCGGGATCGAACCCGGGTCTCCGGCGCTGCATTCGCTGTAAGGCGGCAACTCTACCGCTGCGCCACCGTGACCGCCCTTCTGTTTCGTACGGTCAAGCCCCACAGCAAACAAAAAATTCTGGTCGTGTCACAAAATCCAGTAGACACCAGTTTTTGACATAAGATTTCTAACTGGACGTCTCGTTGAGACAAAATATTATTATCAGCATGACGGCCACAGTGGAAGGGTAAAATGCTTAGGAAATAATCTTTGAACTGATTTCACCCAGAGGTGTCCTATTCAAGGTTATCAGGTTTGTTCATTTATCATTGAGAGCAAAATGCACTGCAGAAATGCACTACTCTTGCCAAATCCTCCTCACAGCTGGTTTGCTGGAAGGCTTCCACTGTCAGCTAAGGCTGATGATCTTTCAACGAGGGGAAGAGTTTATATTCCAGCAACATCTATATACTAAAACTCTCGTTTGTTTGTTTGTTTGTTTGTTTGTTCCTGAACTGCGGCCAAAACGGTACACGACAGCGCGACAATTTTAGGCCCACCTTACTAACCGTCGTCCCTTTGGTGCAAATGGGCACCATTCCTGACTACGGGCGCCGTCTGTACGGAGTTTGTACGTTCTCCCCGTGACCTGCGTGGGTTTTCTCCGAGATCTTCGGTTTCCTCCCACACTCCAAAGACGTGCAGGCATGTAGGCTAATTGGCTGGGCAAATGTAAAAATTGTCACCCTAGTGGGCGTAGGATAGTGTTAGTGTGCGGGGATCGCTGGGCGGCGCGGACCCGGTGGGCCGAAGGGCCTGTTTTATGCGCTGTATCTCTAAATCTAAAAAAAATCTAATGGAAGAAGTTTCATTGAAATTGGTGTTATATTTTTTAAGTTATTCACATTTTAAAGTTTAAATCTATCTTCTAGGGAGGGAGGGGGGAGGGAAGGAGGGAGGGAGGGGGGTGGAGGGGGATGAGGGAAGAGGAAACATAAGGAGGGTTGAGGGGAATGGAGTGAGGGGGGGGAGAGGGAAGGTGGAGGGGAAGGGGGGGGCAGGGGGGGACTGGTCCTTGTCGATGATCAGCCATGATCATATTGAATGGCGGTGCTGGCTCGAAGTGCCGAATGGCCTACTCCTGCACCTATTGTCTATGTTTCTATGTTTACACTATTTATGCCTTTCATGATTTTATATAGTTCCATCGTTATATAGTTATATAACTATAGTTATAGTTAAAGTTATAGTTATAGTTATAGTTATAGTTATAGTTATAGTTATAGTTATAGTTATAGTTATAGTTATAGTTATAGTTATAGTTATAGTTATAGTTATAGTTATAGTTATAGTTATAGTTATAGTTATAGTTATAGTTATAGTTATAGTTATAGTTATAGTTATAGTTATAGTTATAGTTATAGTTATAGTTATAGTTATAGCTATAATTATAGTTATAGTTATAGTTATAGTTATAGTTATAGTTATAGTTATAGTTATAGTTATAGTTATAGTTATAGTTATAGTTATAGTTATAGTTATAGTTATAGTTATAGTTATAGTTATAGTTATAGTTATAGTTATAGTTATAGTTATAGTTATATAGGTCGTCTCCTCATCTCCAGCATTCCAAGATTTCAAGATTTCAAGATCAATTTATTGTCACATGTACCATTTAAGGTGCAGTGAAATTTGAGTTATCACACAGCCATACTAAGTGAAAAGCAACAAGACACACAGCCACATCGAATAAAATTTAACATGAACATCCACCACAGCGGATTCCACATTCCTCACTGTGATGGAAGGTAATAAAGTTCAATCACCTTCCCCTTTGTTCACCCGCGGTCGGGGCTGTGGAACCGTCCGCAGTCGCCGCTGCCGACGGTCCGAGGCCCTCGCGTCGGGATGATCGAAACTCCCGTGTCGGGACGGTTGACAAACTCTCTCCGCGGCATGGAGCTCCCGAGTCGGCCTCTTCTTACCAGAGACTTCACGGTGTTAAAGTCCACAGGCCCAGCTCTCCACAGTCGATCCTCGGCAAAGGATCGCAAGCTCCACGATGTTAAAGTCCGCGCCGCGCCCGCGGCATGAAGCGCCGGGCCGGTCTCCAGGAACGGCCGCCAACTCCTCGATGTTAGGCCGCAGTGGGGACGGAGATACGATACGGAGAAAAATCGCATCTCCGTCGAGGTAAGAGATTGAAAAAACGTTCCCCCCAATTCCCCCCACATAAAACAAACCAAGAAACACTAAAACATACTTTAACACATACTTAAAATAATTTAAAAATGCAGAAAGGACAGACAGACAGTTGACGAGGCAGCCAGGGCTGGTGGCGCCACCCGGTGTTTCCAGAGAAAACAATCCAAGTCGGTCCAACCACTCCTTGCTGTTATTGCCCCCTAATCCAGGCATGATTCAGAGAGCAGTGCTGAACCACTATCTACCTCATTGGTGACCCTCGGACTATCCTTGTCTGACTCTGCTGGCTTTACCTTGCACTAAAGATGATTTCCTTATCATGTACACTGTCATTGGCTCAATGTATTGTCTATCCGCTGACCGGTTAGCACGCAACAAAAGCTTGTCTATGTACCTCGGTACACGTGACAATAAACTGAACTGAACCTTATCCCTGACCAGTCTGAAGAAGAGTCTCGACCCGAAACGTCACTAAACCTCCTCTGCACCCTTTCAAAAGTCTCTGTATTCTTGCAAGTTACCTAGTTTACCTAGTTTACAGATACAACGCGGAAACAGGCCCTTTTGGCCCACCGGGTCCGCGCTGACCAGCGAACCCCGAACATTAACACTATCCTACACCCACTGGGGCCAATTGTTACATTTACCAAGCCAATTAACCTATAAAACCTGTACGTCTTTGGAGTGTGGGAGGCAACCGAAGATCGCGGAGAAAACCCACGCAGGTCACGGGGAGAACGTACAGACTCCGTACAGACGGCGCCCGTAGTCGGGATCGAACCCGGGTCTCCGGCGCTGCATTCGCTGTAAGGCAGCAACTCTACCGCTGCGCCACCGTGCCGCCCAATATATGCCGCCCGATGATAGGTGGATACAGGTGGGAGGTATCAGAGGTTAGACACAAAAAGCTGGAGTAACTCAGCGGGACAGGCAGCATCTCTGGAGAGAAGGAAAGGGGTGACGTTTCGGGTCGAGACCCTTCTTCAGACTGAGAGTCACGGGGGAAAGGGAAACGAGAGATATAGACGGAGTTGTAGAGAGATGTTGAACACTGAATGAAAGCTATGCGAAAGAGTAACGATGATAAAGGAAAAAGGCCATTGTTTGCTGTTTGCCGGGTGAGAACGAGGAGCTGGTGCGACTCTGGTGGGGGAGAGATAGATAGAGAGAGAGGGAATGCTGGGGTTACTTGAAGTTAGAGAAATCAGTGTTCATACCACTGGAGCGTAAACTGCCCAAGCGAAATGTGAGATGCTGTTCCTCCAATTTGCGTTGGGCCTCACTCTGACAGTGGAGGAGGCCCGGGCAACAGATGCCTTACGTACAGCAGCTGAGTAGGAAATGCCTCTATTTTTGTTTAGGGATAGCATAGGAGACGTTTCCTCACTTCGAAAAGGAGACTCGATGTTTTTTTGCCTGGTACTCTAAACGAGGACAAGGAGGAAGTAGGAAGTAGTGGGCCCATCAGAGTAATGGAACACAAAACCGTTGCATCAAATACCTCACTAACAGCATCCCGAAAATCAATAGATAACATAATATTTGCTATTAGATGCTCGTGATGAGAACCCTCCTTTCAAATCGATCCCTCGGCATCCTGCAGATCAGTAGCTCAGCCCCTTAATAGAATTTTTTCTTTTTTAGTTGTAGCCCTCGTTATTTATGATCCCATCTCTGCTGGTAATCTCTTCCCTACCTTGCAAGGTGAGAAATTCAGCTGCCGTGACAATGCCAATGGTGGGTCCACCAGACTTCCCCATCATAAGGTCAAAAGGGATAGGAGTAGAATTAGGCCATTCGGCCCATCAAGTCTACCCTGCCATTCAATCATGGCTGATCTCTCTCTCCCTCCTAATCCCATTCTCCTGCCTTCACCCCATAACCCCATAAGCAAGGACATCCTTGTAATTGAGGCAGTGCAGTGTAGGTTCACGAGATTGATCCCTGGGATGGCGGGACTGTCGTACGAGGAAAGATTGAAAAGACTAGGCTGGGATTCACTGGAGTTTAGAAGGATGAGAGGGGATCTCATAGAGACGTATAAAATTATAAAAAGGACCGGACAAGCTAGATGCAGGAAAAATGTTCCCAATGTTGGGGGAGTCCAGAACCGGGGGTCACAGTCTTAGAATAAAGGGGAGGCCATTTAAATCGGAGGTGAGAAGGAAATTGTTCACCCAGAGAGTTGTAAATTTGTGGAATTCTCTGCCACGGAGGGCAGTGGAGGCCAAGTCACTGGAAGAACTTAAGAGAGAGTTAGATAGAGCTCTGGGGGCTAGTGGAATCAGGGGATATGGGGAGAAGTTGGGCACAGGTTACTGATTGTGGATGATCAGCCATGATCACAATGAATGTCGGTGCTGGCTCGAAGGGCCGAATGGCCTCCTCCTGCACCTATTTTCTATGTTTCTAACCCCTGACACCCGTACCAAGGTAAGAAGATCAAGCTTCTTACAGGTTTCTAAACACCAATTGGCCATCTGCCTACCTATGAGGATATATTGGTAGGATAGACAGTTAGAACCTTTATTCCCAGCAGGAAATGTCAAAGACTAGAGGGTTTAGTTTTAGTTCATTTGGAGATACAGCACGGAATGGGGTTGAGAGGGAAAGAGAGATCAGCTTTGATTGAATGGCGGAGTAAACTTTAGTTTAAATGAATCGAATTGAATTGAATAAATTTGATTAGCCAAGTATGTACACATACAAGGAATGTGCCCTGGTGCTTTGCTCGCAAGTAACAACACCACAGTAAACAATTAAGAATAAAACGTTATAATTTAAACGATTTAGGTTAGTTCAGAGATACAGGGCGGAAACAGGCCCTTCGGCCCATCGAGTTCAATGCTGACCAGCAATCCCCGCACACTAAGCACACAGCAGGGACAATTTACTATTTTTACCAAGCCAATTAACCTACAAACCTGCAAGTCTTTGGAGGGTGGGAGGAAACCGGAGCACCCGGAGAAAACCCAAGCAGGTCACGGGGAGAAGGAACAACTAGGGGTGTCAACCATCTCAGTCCCGAATACGGGACAAGGTGACGTCACCGCCCCGCGCCCCGCGTGACCTCACCCAGCCAGCGGCCACGTGCTCCCACTCCACCAATGGCGGCCGCCCGGGCCTCCGGACCTAGACTGTCCTGAGCTACAATGTCGGAAACCTAGAGTGTCGGGACCTAAACTGATCAGGTTGGTTAATACGGACTGAGCGGAGGTGTTGAGCGAAACGATCGCCGAGCCCGCGCTTGGTTCCGCCGATGTAGAGAAGTTACTGATCATCCAAAATCAGTACCCCGTCCCTGCTTTCTCCCCCCATACCCCTTGATTCCGTTAGCCCTGAGAGCTAAATCTAGGCTAGCACAGCATAAAACTGATCTCTTGATATCTCGTGACCCAGTGCTGTAGGTAATCGCAAAAGGCTGCTATCTGTGGAAATAAAACAGCTCGGGGTTTGTTGTGAAGCAGGAGATTATTGCCGGGATGATTTACGAAGGACTCCGAGGCAATGAGTTATGTGTGCCTTCAACTTCCACTGCTGTTCTGTCCTATAAATGGCACATATAAATAATCCTGTAAATAAACACCACAATTGGCGCTCATTATATGACAGATTTATTCCTGGATATTGAGAAAGCAATTTACTGAAGGATGTAAAGATTACCAGGTCTGGCAAATTTTCCGTAGAGTTCAATATACAGCAAACCGATGCTCGATTAGCCGGTCGTAATGTAGATTCAGTTGGTGTTACTTGCATGCCACAAAAATCCAACTTTATGGCCAGATCAATGCATCATTTAAAACTCTTCAGTGTGAAAATGAAAGTGCCATCGTAAGTGGATGGAGAGGGAAAGAAGGCACGGTGGCGCAGCGGTAGAGTCGCTGCCTTGCAGCGCTTGCAGCGCCGGAGACTCAGGTTCGATCCCGGCTACGGGCGCCGTCTGTACCGAGTTTGTACGTTCTCCCCGTGACCTGCGTGGGTTTTCTCCGAGATCTTCGGTTTCCTCCCACACTCCGAAGACGCGCGGGTTTGTAGGTTAATTGACTTGGTACAAATGTAAATTGTCCCCAGTGTGTGTAGGATAGTGTTAATGTGCGGGGATCTCTGGTCGGCGCGGACCCGTTGGGCCGAAGGGCCTGTCGCCATGCTGTATCTCCTAAACTAAACTAAACTAACTATGAATAGGAAGGAAATGCAGGTGCTGGTTTACACCGAAGATAGACACAAAATGCTGGAGTAACTCAGTGGGACAGGCAGCATCTCTGGAGAGAAGGAATGGGTGACGTTTCAGGTCGAGACCCTTCTTCAGACATATGGTATGGTTGCCTTCATTGTTCAGAGTATTGTAATAAGAGTTGGGAAGTCATTTAGTTTATTGTCACGTGTACTGAGGTACAGTGAAAAGCTTTTTTGTTGCGCGCTATCCAGTCGGCAGTAAGACTGTGTGATAAAAATCGAGCCGTGCACTGTGTACAGATACAGGGTAAGGGAATAACATTTAGTGCAAGATGAAGTTCAATTAAAACCCAATCAAAGATGGTGCAAGGGTCTCGAATGAGGAAGATGGTAGCTCAGCCATGCTACATTTAGATTTTTGCTTGCAATTACTGCCTTACAATATACATTAATGATTTAGATGAAGGGATTAAAAGTAACTAGCAAATTTGCAGATGACACAAAGCTAGGTGGCAGTGTGAACTGTGAGGAAGATGCTATGAGGTTGCAGGGTGACTTGGACAGGTTGTGTGAGCGGGCGGATGCATGGCAGATGCAGTCTAATGTGGATAAATGTGAGATTAACCACTTTGGAGGCAGATTATTATCTGAATGGTGTCAAGTTAGGAAAAGGGGAAGTACAACGAAACCTGGGTGTCCTTGTACATCAAACACTGAAAGTAAGCATACAGGTACAACAGACAGTGAAGGAAGCCAATGGCATGTTGGCCTTCATAAAGAGAGGAGTTGAGTGTAGGAGCAAAGAGGTCCTTCTGCAGTTGGTCAGGGCCCTGGTGAGACCACACCTGGAGTATTGTGTGCAGTTTTGGTCTCCTAATATGAGGAAGGACATTCGTGCCATTGAGAGAGTGCAGCGTAGGTTCACAAGGTTAATTCCCGGGATGGCGGGACTGTCATATGATGAAAGAATGGAATGACTGGGCTTGTATTCACTGGAATTTAGAAGGATGAGAGGGGATCTTATTGGAACATATAAAATGATTAAGGGATTGGACACGTTAGATACAGGAAACATGTTCCCGATGTTGAGGGAGTCCAGACCCAGGGGCCACAGTTTAAGAATAAGGGGTAGGCCATTTGGTTCCGTTAAGTTTAGAGATACAGTGCGGAAACAGGCCCTTCAGCCCACCTTCAGTCCGCGCCGCCCAGCGAACCCCACACATTAACACAAGCCTACGCACACTAAGGCCAATTTACACTTATACCAAGTATTCAAACCCAAGCCAATTAACCTACAAACTTGTACGTCTTTGGAGTGTGGGAGGAAACCGGAGATCTCGGAGAAAACCCACGTAGGTCAGGTGGAGAACGTACAAACTCCATACAGACAGCACCCGTAGTCGGGATCGAACCCGGGTCTCCGGCGCTGCAAGCGCTGTAAGGCAGCAACTCTACTGCTGCGCCACCGTGACACCCTCATTTAGAACTGAGATGAGGAAAAACTTTTTCACTCAGAGTGTTGTGAATTTGTGGAATTCTCTGCCTCAGAAGGCAGTGGAGGCCGTGTCACTGGATGGATTCAAAAGAGAGTTAGATCGAGCTCTTTGGGCTAGCGGAGTCAGGGGGTATGGGGAGAAGGCAGGAACGGGGTACTGATTGTGGATGATCAGCTATGATCACATTGATGGCGTTGCTGGCTCGAAGGGCCGAATGGCCTCCTCCTGCACCTATTGTCTATTGTCAGTCAAGGGGAGAACGTACAAACTCTGTATCGAGGTAGGATCAAACCCGGGTCTCTGGCGCTGTGAGGCAACAACTCTACTGCTGTGCCACAGCGCCACAAGTTGGAAAAGAGTTGGCGGGTGGTCAACAAGACTCTGCCGAACAAGGCTTTATTATCTTCATGTTCCAAACACTTTGCAATGTGAGGTAATGGCAAACACAGGAGACAACAAGGTAATGAAAGAAGAGAGAAGTAAAACAACAGAATATGTCCGAAGAAGTGTCTCAACTCGAACCATCGCCCATTCCTTCTCTCCAGAGATGCTGCCTGTCCCGCTGAGTTACTCCAGCATCTTGTGTCTATCTTCAAAATAATATGGCCACCCAGTTCCAACAAGACTGAATGTGTAAAAAGGAACTGCAGGCGCTGGTTTAAACTGAAGGTAGACCCAAAATGCTGGAGTAACTCAGCGGCTCAGGCAGCATCTCCGAGAGAAAAGGAATAGGTGAAGTTTCGGGTCGAGTCCCTTCTTCAGGTTCTGAAGAAGGGTCTCGACCCGAAACGTCACCCATTACTTTTCTCCAGTAGATGCTGTCTGACCCGCTGAGTTGCTCAAACAAGACTAATCTGTCGTGCGTCTGGGCAATCACTACAGCAGTGTTGGACACTGATTGAGAATGATCAGCCATGATCACATTGAATGGCGGTGCTGGCTCGAAAGGGCCGAATGGCCTCCTCCTGCACCTATTGTCTATTGTCTATTGACACTAAAAGCTGGAGTAACTCGGCGGGACAGGCAGCGTCTCTGGAGAGAAGGAATGGGCGACGCTTAGAGGGTGGTCGAGACCCTTCTTCAGGGAACGTTTGCAAGTTCCCATCAATGTGCGAAGAGATGGGAGGCTCACACTAGTCATTCCTGGCCTCTTCTTATTTCCTGGCGGTTTTAGACACGATTGATTGCGTAATAAAACTCGTTTACTGCCCCATTGTTTCAAAGGTTGGCTTAAAAATGAAGTCAATGTTGATTTATAGGAGCACAACCATCTCAAGGCAAACATTTCTTGATAAGTAATCTTGTTCCCGGATAAAACTGTCCAACACAGTCCCATGACATCATACTCCGGCTATACATGATAGTTCTAGCTGATATCACCGATGAGACTGTACAGTGGTTTAATTTATTTTAATTTTAGCTTACGTTAGAGATACAGCGTGGAAACAGGCCACTTCGGGCCCACCTCGTCCGCGCCGACCAGCGATGACCGCACACTGACTCCAGGGACAATTTTACATTATACTAGACCAAGTGGACCCGTTGGGCCCAAACCTCTCCTGCATTGGTGCAGCACCCTCTCCTCGCCCCTCTCCCTCCCTCCCTCCCTCCCTCCCTCCCTCCCTCCCTCCCTCCCTCCCTCCCTCCCTCCCTCCCTCCCTCCCTCCCTCCCTCCCTCCCTCCCTCCCTCCCTCCCTCCCTCCCTCCCTCCCTCCCTCCCTCCCTCCCTCCCTCCCTCCCTCCTACCGAGTGCGTGCAGCGTAGGTTTACTAGGTTAATTCCCGGAATGGCGGGACTATCATATGTTGAAAGACTGGAGCGACTAGGCTTGTATACACTGGAATAATAGAAGGATGAGAGGAGATCTTATTGAAACGTATAAGATTATAAAGGGGTTGGACACGTTAGAGGCAGGAAACAGGTTCCCAATGTTGGGGGAGTTCAGAACAAGGGGCCACAGTTTAAGAATAAGGGGTAGGCCATTTAGAACTGAGATGAGGAAAAACTTTTTTAGTCAGAGAGTTGTGAATCTGTGGAATTCTCTGCTTCAGAAGGCAGTGGAGGCCAATTCTCTGAATACATTCAAGAGAGAGCTGGATAGAGCTCTTAAGGATAGCGGAGTCAGGGGGTATGGGGAGAAGGCAGGAACGGGGTACTGATTGAGAATGATCAGCCATGATCACATTGAATGGCGGTGCTGGCTCGAAGGGCCAAATGGCCTCCTCCTGCACCTATTGTCTATTGTATATTGTCTACCCTCCCTCCCTCCCTCCCTCCCTCCCTCCATCCCTCCCTCCCTCCCTCCCTCCCTCCATCCCTCCCTCCCTCCCTCCCTCCTTCCCTCCCTCCCTCCCTCCCTCCCTCCCTCCCTCCCTCCCTCCCTCCCTCCCTCCCTCCCTCTCCCCTCGGAGATAGATTTAAACTTTAAAATGTGAATAACTTTAAAAATATAACACCGATTTCAATGAAACTTCTTCCATTAGCACCAAAGGGACGACGGTGAGTAAGGTGGGCCTAAAATTGTCGCGCGATCGTGTACCGTTTCGGCTGTAGTTCAGGAACAAACAAACAAACAAACGAGAGTTTTAGTTCATAGATATTAAACCTGTACGTTTTTGTAGTGAAACCGAAGACCTCGGAGAAAACCCACGCAGGTCACGGGGAGAACGTACAAACTCCGTACAGACAGCACCCGTGGTCAGGATCGAACCCAGGTCTCTGGCGCTGTGAGGCAGCAACTCTATCGTTGTGCCGCCCATTTGATTTGTTTTTTTAAGTGCCGCCCGTGTACCGTAAGCTGGAGCGGTGGCTATTATTCCCCAAATAGCATGGCTCACAAACAAGGAGGAATAGTTTTAAAGAGAGTCTTGTGATGAGAAAGAATTTCCATTCTGAGTTCCATAGATCAGTACAGCACAAGAACAGGCCCTTTTGTACAGATGCGCCTGAGAGAGCATCTTATCGGGTTGCACCACAGCATGGTTTTGGGAACAGCTCCATCCAAGATCGCAAGCAAGAAATTGCAGACAATTGTGGACGCAGCCCAGACCATCGCACAAACCTTTCATTGACTCCGCCTACACCTCACGCTGCCTCGGCAAGGCCAGCAGCATCATCAAGGACCAGTCTCACCCCGGCCACTCCCTCTTTTCCCCTCTCCCATCAGGCAAGAGGTACAGAAGTGTGAAAACGCACACCTCCAGATTCAGGGACAGTTTCTTCCCAGCTGTCATCAGGCAACCGAACCGTCCTACCGACAACTACAGGGCAGTCCTGAGCTGCCATCTACCTCATTGGACACTGTCTTTAATCGGACTCTTGCTGGACTTTATCTTGCAATAAACGTTATTCCCTTTAACTCAACTCCACTCAACGACCCACTCCCAAAACACTGGGGGCAATTTACAGAGGCCAATTAACCTCCAAGCCTGTGGTACTTATTCACAAGATGCTGGAGTAACTCAGCAGGTCAGGCAGCATCTCGGGAGAGAAGGAATGGGTGACGTTTCGGGTCGAGACCCTTCTTCAGACTGAGCGACGTTTCGGGTCGAGACCCTTCTTCAGAACATACAAACCCATTCCTTCTCTCCCGAGATGCTGCCTGACCTGCTGAGTTACTCCAGCATTTTGTGAATAAATACATTCGATTTGTACCAGCATCTGCAGTTATTTTCTTTAACCTACAAACCTGCATGTGTTTGGGATGTGGGGAAAAAACCCATGCGGTAACATCCCGGAGAAAACCCATGCAGTAACAGGAAGAACATACAAACTCCACACAGACAGCAACTACGATCAGGATCAAACCCAGGTGCCCGGTGCTGTGAGGCAGCAGCTCCACCAGCTGCATCACTATGCCGTTACTGGTTACTGAACCATCCGACCACAACCAGCGAGCAGTCCTGAACTACTATCTACCTCATTGGTGACCATCGGACTATCTTTGATCGGACTTTGCTGGCTTTACCTTGCACTTAACGTTATTCCTTTAACATGTATCTGTGCACTGTGAATAGAAACATACAAACATTTTGAGTACAGGAGTAAAGAGGTCCTTCTGCAGTTGTATAGGACCTGGGTGAGACCACATCTGGAGTATTGTGCGCAGTTTTGGTCTCCTAATTTGAGGAAGGACGTCCTTGCTATTGAGGCAGTGCAGCGTAGGTTCACGAGGTTAATCCCCGGGATGGCGGGACTGTCATACGAGAAAAGATTGGAAAGACTGGGCTTGTATTCACTGGAGTTTAGAAGGATGAGAGGGGATCTTATAGAGACGTATAAAAGTATGAAAGGACTGGACAAGCTAGATGCAGGAAAAATGTTCCCAATGTTGGGGGAGTCCAGAACCAGCGGACACAGTCTAAGAATAAAAAGGGAGGCCATTTAAAACTGAGGTGAGAAAAAACTTTTTCACCCAGAGAGTTGTGCATTTGTGGAATTCTCTGCCACAGAGGGCAGTGGAGGCCAATTCACCGGATGAATTTAAAAGAGAGTTCGATAGAGCTCTAGGGGCTAGCGGAATCAAGGGATATGAGGAGAAGGCAGGCACGGGTTACTGATTGTGGATGATCAGCCATGATCACAATGAATGGCGGTGCTGGCTCGAAGGTCCAAATGGCCTCCTCCTGCACCTATTTTCTATCTTTCTCGGTTTCTAAACTAAATGTTCTATTGAAGCCTCTTCTCCCCCTGGCAAAGTGTGCTTTGTACAATCTCCACTGATGCCTCCAGGCTCAAGCTACATTAGTTATTTTCAAGCTATCGCCTTGCCCTTGAAGCGGTGACAGGGAGGAACGTACCATAATTGATTGCTTGCAAGTTGGATTAAGGAAGGTTCTTGTACAGTAATCAGACAGGGCTTATTCTCCACAAAATACATCTCAGCCACTATCTCGCGACTCCATCAGACACAGATAATGTCAGGGACGTGTTCCAGCTGATGGAAGCGGAAGATAGTGACCTATCTAATGTTCAGCACGCCTGTAATATGAATTTCTCGCACAGAGTATTGAGCACAGAAGTCGGGAGGGCCATGTGCAGGAAGGAACTGCAGATGCTGAAGAAGGGTCTCGACCCGAAACGTCACCCATTCCTTCTCTCCTGAGATGCTGCCTGGCCCGCTGAGTTACTCCAGCATTTTGCGAATAAATACCTTCGATTTGTATCAGCATCTGCAGTTACTTTCCAACACAACTGCAGAATGCTGGTTTGTACCGAAGGTGATAGGCACTCAAAGTGCTGGAGGAACTCAGCGGGTCAGGCAGCATCCATGGGGAATAAGGACGGCTGGCGTTTCGGACCAGCGTGAAGAAGGGTGCCGACCTGAAACGCAACCCTTCCTTTTCTCTCCATAGACGCCGAGTGACCCGCTGAGTTACTCCAGCACTCTGTGTGTCTACCTTGGGAGGTCACGTTCGAGTTGTGCCGGATATTGGTGAGGCCACGTTTAGAGTACTGTGCTCAGTTTTGGTCACCCTGATAAAGGAGATGTCGTTAAGACGGAAAGGGTGCAGGGAAGGTTTACGAAGATGTTGGCAGTGTGAGGGGTGATCTTATAGAGGCGTATACGATCATGAGCGGGATAGATAGGGTAAATGTACGTCTTTGGAGCGTGGGAGGAAACCAGAGCACCCACTCGGTCATGGGAGAATGTGCAAACTCCGTACGGCAAGCACCCGTAGTCAGGATTGAACCCAGGGCTCTGGCGCTGTACGGCTCCAGCTTATCGCCACCGTGCCACCTAGTCTTTTACCCAGAGTAAGGGAATCAAGAACCAGGGTACCATAGCTTTAAAATAAGGGGGAAAGGATTTAATAGGAACCTGAGGGGCAATAATTTTTCACACAAAGGGTGGTGGGTGTATGGAAAGAGATGCCAGAGGAGGTACTTGAGGCAGGTGCAATCACAATGTTTAAAAAGCATTTGGCCAGGTACATGGATAGGATGGGGCTAGAGGGATATCGGCCAAACACAGGCAGACGAGACTGGCACACATGGGGCACCTTGGTTGGCCGGATGATGTGGAGAGACTGGGAGAGTCTAGAACCAGAGGGCACAGCCTCAGAATAAAAGGACGTGTCTTTAAAGTGGAGATGGGGAGGAATTTATTTAGCCAGAGGGTGGCGAATTCATTGCCAGATAAGGCCAAGACATTGGGAAGTTTTAAAGCGGAGATTCTTAATTAATAAGGGCAGCAAAGGTTATCGGGAGAAGGCAGGAGAATGGGGTTGAGAGGGGAAAAAATAGATCAGCCACAATTGAGTGGTGGAGTAGACTCGATGGGCTGAATGGCCTAATTTCTGCTCCTATGTCTCATGGTCTTGTGGCCTTTTGGAATGGGCAGGTTGGGCCTGTTTCCTTACTGTGTTAGTGTATGTGAGCAATATGTTTCTTTGCCTGAGCTTCCAACATCTGCCGTCTCCAGTGTGTCCATGCCCCAACATGGTGCAGTTAACTGCTGACGTCAGCATGCCATATCTCGGGCAGCTTACAACACAGCCATAGAGTCATAGAGTGACACAGTGTGGCCCTTGGCTCAACTTTCCCCACACCGGCCAACAATGTCCCAGCTACACTAGACCCAGCTGCCTCAAGCTCCTCCTATTCACGTATAAAGCCCTAAATGGACATTCCCCCCCCTACATCAAAAATCTTCTAACCCCCCTCTCTAACTCCAGGTCCCTCAGGTCGGCCGACTTGGGGCTACTCACTATCCCGCGGTCTAGGCTTAAGCTCAGGGGTGACCGCGCTTTTGCGGTTGCAGCTCCTAGACTGTGGAACAGCATCCCTCTCCCCATCAGAACTGCCCCCTCCATCGACTCCTTTAAGTCCAGGCTCAAAACCTATTTCTACTCCCTAGCGTTTGAGGCTCAGTGAGGAGGCGCTGTGAACTGTTTGCGTGCCACTGTATGTTTCATTTTTTTCCCTTAGTACCTAATCAGATGTACAGCACTTTGGTCAACGTGGGTTGTTTTTAAATGTGCTATACAAATAAAATTGACTTGACTTGACTTGACTCTCAATGAATGGCGGTGCTGGCTCGAATGGCCGAACGGCCTCCTCCTGCACCTATTTTCTGTTTCTATGTTTCTATGCCTGCGCTTGGTCCATATCCCTCCAAACCTGTCCTATCCATGTACCTGTCTAACTGTTTCTTAAACGATGGATAGTCCCAGGCATCTACCCTGTCCAATCCTTTAAGAATGTTATATGTTTCTTTCAGATCCACCTCTCGTCCTTCTAAATTCCAGTGAAATACAAGGCCCAGTCGACCCGTTGTTTCCTCGTGCGTCAGTCCCGCCATCCCGGGATCTGTTTGTCTGTTCGTCACAGATTGATTGTTGATGGACAGACACAGCCTGGCAACAGTCCCTTCAGCCCACGGAGCCCGTGCTGACCATCGATCACTCGTCCAAAATCCAGCAGACCCCCGTCTAAACGCACCTCTTTATAGCGGAAGGGTCTCGACCCGAAACGTCACCTGTTCCTTTTCTCCCGAGATGCCGTCTCACCTGCTGAGTTACTCAGGTTACTTTTGCCAGAAGGTCGTAAGGAATAGGAGTAGAATTAGGCCATTCGGCCCATCAAGTCTACCCCGCCATTCAATCACGGCTGATCTCTCTCTCCCTCCTGACCCCATTCTCCTGCCTTCTCCCCGTGACCCCTGACACCCGCACTAATCAAGTGCCGTCTGTCTTCTCTTGTTATAACGGGGTTTTGGTTACAGCGGACTGACTTGCCGACGAAGCCACTTACCCCCGGCACGCGGCGATTCCAAACCGCATGGGCCGCCATTACCGCCGCCGCTGACCCACGCTGCGCTCCGGCCGCCCGCCGGCCGCGACCGTCGACGGCGCCAATCCTCACCTCTCCCCCGGCCTGTCAACTCACCCGGGTTCCGGCAAAGTTCCGCAGCGGCCGTCTCTCGTTGAGGTCGGCGGTCGACAAGGTCGGCGGTCGTGGACGGTCCACCTGAGTGCCGTAAGGTCAGAAGGTCATATGTGATAGGAGTAGAATTAGGCCACTCGGCCCATCAGGTCTACTCCGCCATTAAGTCTCGGCTGATCTATCTCTCCCCCCTAGCCCCATTCTCCTGCCTTCTCCCCACAACCCCTGACACCCGTACTAATCAAGAATCTATCTATCTCTGCCTTAAACATATCCACTGACTTGGCCTCCACAGCCGTCTGTGGCAAAGAATTCCCCAGATTCACCACCCTCTGACTAAAGAAATTCCTCCCCATCTCCTTCATAAAAGAACGTCCTTTAATTCAGAGGCGGTGACCTTTAGTCCTGGACTCTTCCACTGCCGGAGGCCGAACGTGCTGCCGAGAACAAAGGAGGACCCGGCGTGAGGGGGAGGGGGGGTTGGGGTGGAACAAAGGAGGACTTAACGCGGGATTCTTTGTGACTGTGTCGGTGCCCTTTATGTGGCGACTCTTTGCATACCTTGGGTACGCACAACAAAGAATATCACTGTGAGTTGTCACATCTATACACTAAATCTCTCGTTTGTTTGTTTGTTTGTTTGTTCCTGAACTACAGCCAAAACGGTACACGATAGCGCGACAATTTTAGGCCCACCTTACTCACCGTCGTCCCTTTGGTGCTAATGGAAGAAGTTTCATTGAAATCGGTGTTATATTTTTAAAGTTATTCACATTTTAAAGTTTAAATCTATCTGCTAGGGAGGGTCGGGGGAGGGGGAGGAGGGAGAGGGGAGAGGGAAGGGGGGAGGGAAGGAGGGAAGGAGGGAAGGAGGGAAGGTGGAGGGAGGGGTGAAACTGAGGTGAGAAGAAGCTTTTCCACCCAGAGAGTTGTGAATTTGTGGAATTCTCTGCCACAGAGGGCAGTGGAAGTCAAATCACTGGATGGATTTAAGAGAGAGTTAGATAGAGCTCTAGGGGGCTAGTGGAATCAAGAGATATGGGGAGAAGGCAGGCACGGGTTATTGATTGTGGACGATCAGCCATGATCACAATGAATGGCGGTGGCAGCTCGAAGGGCCAAATGGCCTCCTTCTGCACCTATTTTCTATGTTTCCATGTTTCTATGAGGGGGAGGGAGGGGGAGGAGAGGGGAGGGGGAAGGAGGGGAGGGGAGGGGGAGGGGAGGATGCTGCACCAATGCACTTGGTCTAATGTGACTATAAAGTATCATTCATTTATTCATTCATTCAGCACTTTAAACCAGTGCTTCTTAGACTGGTGAATGGTTCACCCAAGGGTGAATGAAATTACTTTGGGGTGAATGAAACTAGAGGGGTGAATGAAGGGTGAATGACTTAATAATATATAAAATTATACACAAGGGAGAATAAGATGAAAATTACCAAAAGAACATAAGAAAATTTTGTCGAGGGTGAATGAAGTTGTGTGATAAAGACTCAAGAGTGAATGACGCTGAAATAGTTTAAGAAGCACTTGCTTTAAACAACTCCAGACAGACTTTGTAGGTAGACATGAAATGCTGGAGTAACTCAGCGGGTCAGGCAGCATCTCAGGAGAGAAGGAATGGGCGACGTTTCGGGTCGAGACCCTTCTTCAGACTCGTCCCGAAACGTCACCCATTCCTTCTCTCCCGAAATGCTGCCTGACCCGCTGAGTTACTCCGGCATTTTGTGTCTACCTTCGATTTAAACCAGCATCTGCGGTTATTTTCCTAAACATCTTGCCGCTCCACTGCGAATTCTCCTCAAGGCATGTCCACTTTGAAGACGTTCTCCTCCTCTCTTCGACGAGAGTTTAGCAACAAGCTCTCTCGCTGCTCCCCTCCTGCCCTCCAAACCTACGACCACGTTTTGACCGAGACTCGCGACCACAGCCACAGTCTGAAGAAGGGTCTCGACCCGAAACGTCGCCCATTCCTTCTCTCCAGAGATGCTGCCTGACCCGCTGAGTTACTCCGGCATTTTGCGTCTACCTTCGATCTAAACCAGCAGCCGCGGTTATTTTCCTACTCAGTCAGACTTTGTTCTCCTCCCGCTCAAGTCCTTTTTGCATTAAAAGCTAACAAAAATGACCCTTTGCCAATTGGAGCTTCATTTGCACTAGCGCAAGTGCAAGGAGTCATGATGTGCAACTGAACTCCAAGACCTTTCAGTATTGACACTGGATAATAAGCCTTTCATGGCACTTGAAGAGGAAATTCAACGCAGCGACTTTAATAATGTAATAGCTCCTTGTTGGAAACGGCGGTGCATCTCAAAACATCTCCCAGAACCTATTAAGAAGTGGTTATGGATGAATTAGTCCATTAGTGATGGCAATGAAGGATTTGCTGACAATTAAGAGGGTCCGATTTGTTTAATCTGACGTTCCATCGTGGCACGCAAACGGCTAAATATTGGACTAATATCCAATTGCTGATATTGTATTACAGGACTGTGAGGTGGCGTGGCGGCAGAGTTGCTGCCTAGGGTTGTCAGTTATAGACAATAGACAATAGACAATAGACAATAGACAATAGACAATAGACAATAGACAATAGACAATAGGTGCAGGAGTAGGCCATTCGGCCCTTCGAGCCAGCACCGCCATTCAATGTGATCATGGCTGATCATTCCCAATCAGTACCCCGTTCCTGCCTTCTCCCCATACCTCCTGACTCCGCTATCCTTAAGAGCTCTATCTAGCTCTCTCTTGAATGTATTCAGAGAATTGGCCTCCACTGCCCTCTGCGGCAGAGAATTCCACAGATTCACAACTCTCTGACTGAAAAAGTTTTTCCTCATCTCAGTTCTAAATGGCCCACCCCTTATTCTTAAACTGTGGCCCCTGGTTCTGGACTCCCCCAACATTGGGAACATGTTTCCTGCCTCTAACGTGTCCAACCCCTTAATAATCTTATACGTTTCGATAAGATCCCCTCTCATCCTTCTAAATTCCAGTGTATACAAGCCTAGTCGCTCCAGTCTTTCAACATATGACAGTCATGCCATTCCGGGAATTAACTTGGTGAACCTACGCTGCACGCCCTCAATAGCAAGAATTGGCTTGGTAAAATTATGAATGTTCCCTGTTGTGCAGGATGGTTTTTAGTGTGCGGGCGATCGCTGGTCGGCACGGAAGCAGTGGGCCGAATGGTCTGTTTCCACGCTGTACCTCCAAACTAAACTAAAGAGCAAAGAACATTGAACAGTGCAGCACAAGAACAGGCCCTTCAGCCCACAATGACGTCTGTGCCCAACATGATGCCATCACTTATTTACCTGTACATGACCCACATGCCTACCTTCCCTGCATATATACACACCGATCAGCCAAAACATTATGACCACTGACAGGCGAAGTGAATAACACTGATTATCTAGTTGCAATGGCACCTGTCAAGGGGTGGGATATATTAGGCAGCAAGGGAACAGTCAGTTCTTGAAGTTGACATGTTGGATGCAGGAGAAATGGGCAGGAGTAAAGACCTGAGCGACTTTGACAAGGGCCAAATTGTCATGGCCAGACGACTGGGTCAGAGCATCTCTGAAACGGCAAGGCTTGTGGGGTGCTCCCGGTCAGCAGTGGTGAGTACCTACCGACAGTGGTCCGAGGATGGACAAACACAAACTGGCGACAGGCAGGGTGTTGGGCGCCCAAGGCTCATCGATACGCGAGGGCAACGAAGGCTATCCCGTCTGGTCCGAACCGACAGACGGTCGACTGTGGCACAAGTCACAGAAAATTTTAATGGTGGTCACGGGAGGAATGTGTCACAATACACAGTGCATCGCACCCTGCTGCGTATGGGGCTGCATAGCCGCAGACCGCAGAGGGCCCATGATGACCCCGCCCACAGTCAAAAGCGGTCATAATGTTTTGGCTCGTCAGTGTAAATACCTATCCAAAACTCTTTTAAATGCCACAAATATATCTACTTCAACCACCACTCCCCTCCGCCCCCCCGCCCTAACCTTCTGTACAAAAAAACTTGCCCCTTCACATCTCAATAGACAATAGACAATAGATGCAGGAGGAGGCCATTCAGCCCCCTCGAGCCAGCACCGCCATTCAATGTGATCATGGCTGATCATTCCCAATCAGTACCCCGTTCCTGCCTTCTCCCCATACCCCCTGACTCCGCTATCCTTAAGAGCTCTATCTAGCTCTCTCTTGAATGTATTCAGAGAATTGGCCTCCACTGCCCTCTGCGGCAGAGAATTCCACAGATTCACAACTCTCTGACTGAAAAAGTTTTTCCTCATCTCAGTTCTAAATGGCCCACCCCTTATTCTTAAACTGTGGCCCCTGGTTCTGGACTCCCCCAACATTGGGAACATGTTTCCTGCCTCTAACGTGTCCAACCCCTTAATAATCTTATACGTTTCGATAAGATCCCCTCTCATCCTTCTAAATTCCAGTGTACACAAGCCTAGTCGCTCCAGTCTTTCAACATACGACAGTCCTGCCATTCCGGGAATGAACCTGGTGAACCTACGCTGCATGCCCTCAATAGCAAGAATTGGCTTGGTAAAATTATGAATGTTCCCTGTTGTGCAGGATGGTTTTTAGTGTGCGGTCTCACTAGGGCCCTGTACAACTGCAGAAGGACCTCTCTGCTCCTATACTCAACTCCTCTTGTTATGAACTTTATACTTTGGCCCTCTCATCTTTAAGCTGTCTGTTCAAATGCAAGCAACCAAGGTATATGAGTTCAACAAACTGCATGGCGTCCGTGAACTCACATGTGATATGAAAGGAATAAGGCCATTCGGCCTATCAATCTACGCCATTCAAACATGGCTGATCTATCTCTCCCTCCTAATCCCATTCACCTGCCTTCTCCCCACAACCCCTGACACTCAGCTACAAGGCCGCTGTCCTTAAATATAAATTAAAATTTGCTGCAAACACTCAGCAGCACAGGCAGCATCCGCAAGAGGGTTACAGAGTTAACGTTTTACGTTGGTGATTTGTATTCCAGATTGCAGGTACCATGGCAACATTTAGACTGGTACATGGATATGATAGCTTTAAGGGGACATGGGCCAAATGTGGGCAGGAGGTCGGTGTGGGCAAGTTGGAATGAAGGGCCTGTTTTCACGCTGTATGACTCTATGATGCCAGTGAAGGTCAATTCTCTGGATGCTTTCAAGAGAGATTTAGATAGAGCTCTTAATGATAGCAGAGTCAAGGGATATGGGGAGAGGGCAGGAACGGGGTACTGATTGTGGATGATCAGCCATGATCACGGTGAAAGGCGGTGCTGGCTCGAAGGGCCGAATGGCCTACTCCTGCTCCTATTGTCTATTGTCTTTAAGTAGCAATTTGTGTCGCAGTGTGGTAGAATTTCCGTCAACCACCATGAGCTAGATGAAGCGGGCAGACACAAAAACCTAGAGTAACTCAGCGGGACAGGCAGCATCTCTGGAGAGAAGGAATGGGTGACATTTCGGGGTCGAGACCCTTCTTCAGACATAAAGTGGGTGTTCCACAGCAAGCGATTTTATAAAAGGATTTACAAGTAGGGAGAAAATACATTGAAAGCAGGGTAGGAGGCACTTCAATACTACAGATGTCGTGTGCAGGGGTAGCATTCATTTGATGTTAATAATTCCGCTGGGTACAGTTAGCTTCTTGGTTAAGTAGCTCTGGGAGATAGAGTCAGCTCTCATCATTCTGTGCTAATGTGCCAGGCATCTTATCTCAATCAGAACCAGGGTGGAATACAGAACAGAAGGCGCTAAGATGACACTAAAATAGTTTGAGGGAACTGGGATATTTGCCAAGCCTGATTAATTTTTGCAAGGTCTTGTTGTGTAAAATTATTCTTACATTGGATTATTCTTTGGACCCGGAGTGGGGGGGGGGTACGCCATGAGAGGGGGGCGGGGGGGGGGGAAACACTGGACGATGGAGGACCCGGCTTGAGGGGACTGCCGTGAGTCAGGGGGTATGGGGAGAAGGTAGGAACGGGGGTACTGATTGTGAATGATCAGCCATAATCACATTGAATGGCGGTGCTGTCTCGAAGGGCCGAATGGCCTACTCCTGCACCTATTGTCTATTGTCTATTGCCTATTGTCTATTAAATCTTTCCCCTTTCACCTTAAACCTATGTCCTCTGGTTCTTGATTCCCCTACCATGGGTAAAAGACTGGGTGGGGCAGTGGCGATACTGCCTTGCTACTGCCTTGCAGCGCCAGAAACCCGGGTACAATCCCAACTACGGGTGCCGTCTGTACGGAGTTTGTACGTTCTCCCCGTGACCTGCGTGGGTTTTCTCTGAGATCTTCTGTTTCCTCCCACACTCCAAAGAAGTACACATTTCCGCTGACTGGTTAGCACGCAACAAAAGCGGTACACGTGACAATAAACTAAGATGAAACTGGTGTTAATGTGCGGGGATCATTGGTCGGTGAAGACTGGGCGGGCCGAAGGGCCTGTTTCTACACTGCATCGCTACAAATACAGATAGGGGGCGCAGCGGTAGAGTTGCTGCCTTACTGCAAATGCAGCGCCGGAGACCCGGGTTCCATCCCGACTACGGGCGCCGTCTGTACGGAGTTTTTTTACGTTCTCCCCGTGACTTGCGTGTGTTTTCTCCGAGATCTTCGGTTTCCTCCACACTCCAAAGACGTACAGGTTTGTAGGTTAATTGGCTTGGTAAATGTAAAAATTGTCCCTAGTGGGTGTGTAGGACAGTGTTAATGTGCGGGGATCGCTGGTCGGCGCGGACCCGTTGGGCCGAAGGGCCTGTTTCTTCGCTGTATCTCTAAAATAAAATAAACTAAACTGTGCATTCACCCTGACTATCCCCTCATGATTTTATTCACCTCTGTAAAATCCTCCCTCAGCTCCCTGCGTTCCAATGAATAAAACCCAAACCCGCCCAGCACAGAAGGCAGTGGAGGCCAATTCACTGGACGTTTTAAAGATAGAGTTAGATATCGCTCTTAGGGCTAACAGAGTCAAGGGATATGGGGAGAAAGCAGGAACGGGGTATGGATTTTGGATGATCAGCCATGATCATATTAAATGGCGGTGCTGGCTCGAAGGGCCGAAAGGCCTACTCCTGCACCTATTTTCTATGTTTCTAACCTCTCCCTATAGCTCAGGCCCTCAAGGCCTGGCCAACATCCTTCTAAACTGTGAGAACAAAGCTGCCAAGATGGAAACCACAAACTCTCATGAAATGTTCCATGTTACTGTTGTTGACTGAGGGATAAATATTTGCTTAAGTATGAGGCAGCACTTAATGGCTCTGCTCTGAATGAGTGCCAAGAACTC
>NC_135959.1:6604649-6691769 GCF_053455715.1 Rhinoraja longicauda | reverse complement strand
AGACAGAGAGAGATCAGGAGGGGAGAGAGAGAGTGAGGAGAGAGAGGGAGAAAGAGAGGGAGGATAGAGGTAGAGGGAGAGAGGGAAGAGGGGGGCGAGAGAGAGGAAGGGGAGAGAGAGAGAGAGAGAGGGAATAGGGAGAGTCTGAGAGAGACAGAGAGAGAGAGAGAGAGCAGGGGGAGAGGAGAGAGTGAGGAGAGGGAGAAAGAGAGGGAGGATAGAGGTAAAGTGTGAGGGAGAGGGAGAGAGGGCGAGGGGAGAGAGCGAGGGAGAGAGAGTGGGAGAGAGGGAAGAGGGGGGCGAGAGAGAGAGGGAAGGAGAGAGGAGAGGGATAGAGGAAGAGAAAGAGGGAAGAGGGGGGCAAGAGAGAGAGGGAGGGAGAGAGTGGGAGAGGAAGAGGGGGGAGAGAGGGAGGGAGAGAGAGTGGGAGAGGGAGAGGGGGGAGAGAGGGAGGGAGAGAGAGTGGGAGAGGGAGAGGGGGGCAAGAGAGAGAGGGAGGGAGAGAGTGGGAGAGGGAGAGGGGGGAGAGAGGGAGGGAGAGAGAGTGGGAGAGGGAGAGGGGGGAGAGAGGGAGAGGGAGAGGGAGGGAGAGAGGGAGGGAGAAAGGGGAGAGTGAGAGTGTGAGAGAGGGGAGAGAGAGAGTGAGGAGAGGGATAGAGGAAGAGAAAGAGGGAGAGAACGAAGAGGGGGGCAAGAGAGGGAGGGAGAGAGAGTGGGGAGAGGGGAGAAAGAGAGAGGAGAGAGAGAGGGAGGAGAGAGTGGGAGAGGGGAGAAAGAGAGAGGGAGAGAGATAGGGAGGGAAAGAGAGTGGGAGAGAGGGAAGGGGGGGGTGAGAAAGAGAGAGGGAGGGAGAGAGAGTGTGTGAGAGGGGAGAGAGAGCGAGAGAGAGAGAGAGAGAGAGAGAGAGAGAGAGAGAGAGAGAGAGAGAGAGAGAGAGTATAACTCCAGTAGCCAACATAAAAGATCAGAGCACCATTCTCACAGACAAACAGGGATTGGAAGAGAAAGGTTTTGCAGAGCACATCGGGAGGGTAAGTGTTTCAACAGTGAGGAATGGGAAAACTAATTTTGAGGAGAGACAGAACATCAATGGCCATTTTTTGACAGATGCCGACAGACACAGAACCTGTTTGCTATTTTACATATTTCTTCTAACCCTTGGGATTTCCACGCCGTTCAATTGCCATTATAAATAGCGTCTCCCTCTGTCTCGTCTTAATCTCTATTGCAAGGCTCCCCCTTTGAAGGGGAAGATTGGTAACTCGATGCTCCTGGCTACAAGGTATTCGAGCGCATTAGATCAGCGATCCAAAGGCATTATGATGGGAGAGAGGGAAATAGGAAGAGATTTCGGAAGTACTGATCGAATAAACAGCCGATGCACTGTTAAGAAGAGAGGACAAATGGGCGCAGTCTACTGTTTAACCTTTCGCTCGTGTTGTGCTACCACCAGAATTATATCCGGTCTTTTATCCCCAACACCCCTCAGGGGTGAGAGAAGAGCTTGGATAAAGGGGGTCTCGACCCAAAATGTCACCTATTCCTTTTCTCCTCTGACCCAAAGATAGACACAAAATGCTGGAGCAACTCAGCGGGACAGGCAGCATCTCTGGATGGGAGGAATGTGTGACAGTTTCAGGTCGAGACTAGGGCTGCCAACTATCTCACTCTCAAATAAGAGACAAGGTGACGTCACCGCCCCGCGCCCCACGTGACCTCACCCAGCCAGCGGCAACGTGCTCCCGTTTCACTAAAAGCAGCCGCCCGGGACGGGAGGCGGGTTGCTATGCAATCTCTGTTAGGCGGCGCCCTGGCCTACACTGTCCGGACCTACACTGTCCGGGCCCTACACTGTCCGGACCTACACTGTCCGAACCTACACTGTCCGGGCCCTACACTGTCCGGACCTACACTGTCCGAACCTACACTGTCCGGGCCTACACTGTCCGAACCTACACTGTCCGGGCCTACACTGTCCGGATCTACACTGTCCGGATCTACACTGTCCGGACCTACACTGTCCGGACCTACACTGTCCGGGCCTACACTGTCCGAACCTACACTGTCCGGACCTACACTGTCCGGGCCCAACACTGTCCGGGCCCTACACTGTCTGGATCTACACTGTCTGGATCTACACTGCCCGGACCTACACTGTCCGGGCCCTACACTGTCCGGGCACTACACTGTCTGGATCTACACTGTCCGGGCCCTACACTGTCCGGGCCTACACTGTCCGGACCTACACTGTCCGGATCTACACTGTCCGGACCTACACTGTCCGGATCTACACTGTCCGGGCCTACACTGTCCGGCCCCTACACTGTCCGGGCCTACACTGTCCGGGCCTACAGTGTCCAAACCTACACTGTCTGGATCAACACTGTCTGGACCTACACTGTCCGGGCCCTACACTGTCCGGGCCTACACTGTCCGGACCTACACTGTCTGGACCTACACTGTCCTGACCTACACTGTCCTGATCTACACTGTCCGGACCTACACTGTCTGGGCCTACACTGTCCGGGCCTACACTGTCCGAACCTACACTGTCCGGACCTACACTGTCCGGGCCCAACACTGTCCGGGCCCTACACTGTCTGGATCTACACTGTCTGGATCTACACTGTCCGGACCTACACTGTCCGGGCCCTACACTGTCCGGGCACTACACTGTCTGGATCTACACTGTCCGGGCCCTACACTGTCCGGGCCTACACTGTCCGGACCTACACTGTCCGGATCTACACTGTCCGGACTTACACTGTCCGGATCTACACTGTCCGGGCCTACACTGTCCGGCCCCTACACTGTCCGGGCCTACACTGTCCGGGCCTACAGTGTCCAAACCTACACTGTCTGGATCAACACTGTCTGGACCTACACTGTCCGGGCCCTACACTGTCCGGGCCTACACTGTCCGGACCTACACTGTCTGGACCTACACTGTCCTGACCTACACTGTCCTGATCTACACTGTCCGGACCTACACTGTCTGGGCCTACACTGTCCGGGCCTACACTGTCCGAACCTACACTGTCCGGACCTACACTGTCCGGGCCCAACACTGTCCGGGCCCTACACTGTCTGGATCTACACTGTCTGGATCTACACTGTCCGGACCTACACTGTCCGGGCCCTACACTGTCCGGGCACTACACTGTCTGGATCTACACTGTCCGGGCCCTACACTGTCCGGGCCTACACTGTCCGGACCTACACTGTCCGGATCTACACTGTCCGGACCTACACTGTCCGGATCTACACTGTCCGGGCCTACACTGTCCGGCCCCTACACTGTCCGGGCCTACACTGTCCGGGCCTACAGTGTCCAAACCTACACTGTCTGGATCAACACTGTCTGGACCTACACTGTCCGGGCCCTACACTGTCCGGGCCTACACTGTCCGGACCTACACTGTCTGGACCTACACTGTCCTGACCTACACTGTCCTGATCTACACTGTCTGGACCTACACTGTCTGGACCTACACTGTCCGGACCTACACTGTCCGGGCCTACACTGTCTGGATCTACACTGTCTGGATCTACACTGTCTGGATCTACACTGTCCTGACCTACACTGTCCGGATCTACACTGTCTGGACCTACACTGTCCGGGCCTACACTGTCCGGGCCTACACTGTCCGGGCCTACACTGTCGGGGCCTACACTGTCCGGGCCTACACTGTCGGATCCTACAGCGCCCCCCAGAGCCTAATACTGGACAAAGGCGGTCCCGTACGGGACAAACCAATTCAGCCCAAAATACCGGATGTCCCGGCTAATACGGGACAGTTGGCTACCCTAGTCGAGATCCTTCTTCAGACCCGTCGAGTTACTCCAGCTTTTCGTCTAGCTTGGATGAATTACAGGTGGTTTATAATGCTTTATAATGTGACGAATCTCCACCAGTGCCCAATTTGCACCAGTGTCCACGACAATCATGAGCTTCTGTGCAGTGGTAGCTTTGAAAGCTGTCTCGCTCAGTACTTGAGATGATTGCAATAATAACCGTGCCTTGATGAGGTGGGAGGATCACTGTGGTGGTGGTGGAGGGATAATATTCCAGCAAATTACAATCATCGATGATACAGATTGAAGATCTTTCAAAGCACTTCTAAGAGAATTGTTAATTGCAGGTATTGGGTGCAAGGTTGACACGAGTCCCCTGCTACCTCTGCGACACCAGTTTAAATGAGGATAATTATTGTTTAGTTTCAAGGCAAGATGAGCTCACGTTATTTGTGACACCTTTGATCAAGGAAGGCGCTGATTAAATTTTCATTGTTAAAATGGAAACAGTCATGATTTACCTTAGAGAAACAGCGCATAAACAGGCCCTTTCGGCCCACCGGGTCCACGCCGGCCAGCGATCCCCACGCATTAACACTATCCTATACACCCACTAGGGACAATTTATACATTTACCCAGCCAATTAACCTACAAACCCGTACGTTTTTGGAGTGTGGGAGGAAACCGAAGATCTCGGAGAAAACCCACGCAGGTCACGGGGAGAACGTACAAACTCCGTACAGATGGCGCCCGTAGTCGGGATCGAACCCCTGTCTCCGGCGCTGCATTCGCTGCAAGGCGGCAACTCTACCGCCTCGCTACCGTTATTATAAAGCGCTGATTACTCACTGTTCATGGGATCTAAAAGGGTGCAATTTATGTTACTCTGAATTGAAGTGAGTTGGATACTTCGTCGTCACGTGTGGCAGGTCACAGTGAAATTCCTTGCTTGCGTACCCAAGGTATGCAAACGGTCGCCACATAAAGGGCGCTGACAAAGTTACAGAGTACACACAGTATCTGCGCTAGGTCCTCCTTTGTTGTCCCCCCTCCCCACCCCCACTGCGGTCCCCCCCATGCCGGGTCCCCATTGTCCATTGTTCTCTCCCCCCCATGCCGGTTCCTCCGCTGTTCTCCCCCCCCCCCCCCCCTCACGCCGGGTCCTCCTTTGTTCTCCCCCCCCCCCTCATGGCGGTCCTCCTTTGTTCCTTCCCCCGGCAGCGGCGTCCTCACTTCCACTCGGTCCGCCCTCGTCCGTCGGTCATCGCGCCGTCATCGGCCGCCCGCGCCGACCTTTCCACTAACGCCGCCGAGTCCATTCTCCGGCTTCCGCGGCGCCGACCCCGGGCCCCGTCGACTCGCGGGCGTGCGTGCTCCGACCGAAATCTCATTGTTAAAATGGAGAGAGTCGATGTTTAGTTATTATAAGTCGTTGATTATACACAGTTCGTGGGAGATAATAGGGTGCAATTTATGCTACTCTTAGGAACGTCAACACGTTTGAATGCTCAACACAATAGCTTAAAAATTACTCTCTGGGCTAATTTACTGGAGAATTGAGATGCCGAAAATAACATGAGATTTAAGATGAGATTATGTACAGAAAAACGCATTGTATTTAGTTTCGTTTATTGCCGCAATAAACAGTGAATAGCTTTTTGTTGCGTGCCAACTAGACAGTGGAAAGACTGTACATGATTACAATCGAGCCACAGGTAAACATGATCAAGGGAATACAACAATACAATACAATACAATACATCTGTATTGTCATTGTACAGGGGTACAACGAGATTTGGAATGCACCTCCCATACGATGCAATAATTGAATTAGCTAGTCAGTATTAATTTAAACAACAACAACCCCACAAAACAAATTGCAACAGTTTTAAGACAGAATAAAGTGCAAGTAGATAATGTTCAGTGCAAAATAAAGTCCAGCAAAGTCTGATCAAGGATAGTCCAAAGAGGTAGATAGCAGTTCAGCACTGCTCTCTGGTTGTGATAGGATGGTTCTGTTGCCTGATAACAGCTGGGAAGAAACTGTCCCTGAATCTGGAGGTGTGCGTTTTCACACTTCTGTACCTCTTGCCCGATGGGAGAGGGGAGAAGAGGGAGTGGAGATGGAGTCAACGGAAGGGAGGTTGGTTTGTGTGATAGTCCAGGCTGCGTCCACAAGTCCTACGGAGTTGGATGGAGCTCAAACTACGCTAATCGGTTATCTTCCTCGTAGTAAAACATCTCAAGGTGACGCTTATCTTTCTCGGCGACCTCCTGACGTGTCCATTCCAGCTCTAAGGGAAGAGAAGGGATATGCAGCGCGGTAGCACAGGGGTAGAGTCGCTACTTTACAGCTCCAGAGACCAGGGTTCAATCCTGACTACGGGTGCTGTAACATAACCTCCACGAGCCTCCCTTCCATTGACTCCATCTACACCTTACGCTGCCTCGGCAAGGCCAGCAGCATCATCGAGGACCAGTCGCACCCTGGCCACTCCCTCCTCTCCCCTCTCCCATCGGGCAAAAGGTGCAGAAGTGTGAAAACGCACACCTCCAGATTCAGGGACAGTTTCTTCCCGGCTGTTATCAGATTAACTGAACCATCCCACCACAACCGGAGAGCAGTGCTGAACTACTATCTACCTCATTGGTGACCCTCGGACTATCCTTGATCGGACTCTGCTGGCTTGACCTTCGCACTAAACGTTATTCCCTTATCTTGTATCTGTTCACTGTGAATGGCTCGATTGTAATCGTGCATTGTCTTTCCGCTGGCTGGTTAGCACGCAACAAAAGCTTTTCACTGTGCTTCGGTGTGCGTGACAATAAACCGAAGTGAACTGAACTGAATTTACAGCCCAATGGTAGACACAAAATGCTGGAGTTACTCAGCGGGTCCGGCAGCATCTTGGGAGAGAAGGAATGGGTGACGTTTCGGGTCGAGAGGAGGAAACTGAAACATCAGGTAGCCCCAGCATTCCCTCTCTCTCTACCCCTCCCCCACTCAAGTCGCACCAGCTTCTCATTTTCACCCGACAAGCTGCTAACAATGGCCTTAACCGATGTCAACTTCTCTACAAGCGCAGGTTCGGCGATCGCTTCGCTCAACACCTTCCCTCAGTCCGCCTTAACCAACCTGATCTCCCGGTGGCTCAGCACTTCAACTCCCCCTCCTACTCCCAGTCTGACCTTTCTGTCCTGGGCCTCCTCCATTGTCAGAGTGAGGCCCAGCGCAAATTGGAGGACCAGCACCTCATATTTCGCTTGGGCCGTTTACACCCCAGCGGTATGAACATTGACCTCTCTAACTTCAGGTAGTTACTCTGTCCCTCTCTTTCCCCTCTTCCTTCCCAGTCCTCCCACTAGTCTTCCTGTCTCCTACTGCATCCTATCTCTGTCCCGCCCCCTCCCCTGACATCAGTCTGAAGAATGGTCTCGACCCGAAACGTCACCCATTCCGTCTCTCCGGAGATGCTGCCTGTCCCAATAGACAATAGACAATAGACAATAGATGCAGGAGGAGGCCATTCGGCCCTTCGAGCCAGCACCACCATTCAATGTGATCATGGCTGATCAATCAGTACCCCGTTCCTGCCTTCTCCCCGTACCCCCTGACTCCACTATCCTTAAGAGCTCTATCTAGCTCTCTCTTGAATGCGTTCAGAGAATTGGCCTCCACTGCCTTCTGAGGCAGAGAATTCCACAGATTCACGACTCTCTGACTGAATTTTTTTTCTCCTCATCTCAGTTCTAAATGGCCTACCCCTTATTCTTAAACTGTGGCCCCTGGTTCTGGACTCCCCCAACATTGGGAACGTGTTTCCTGCCTCTAACGTGTCCAACCCCTTAATAATCTTATACGTTTCGATAAGATCTCCTCTCATCCTTCTAAATTCCAGTGTATACAAGCCTAGTCGCTCCAGCCTTTCAACATATGACAGTCCCGCCATTCCGGGAATTAACCTAGTAAACCTACGCTGCACGCCCTCAATAGCAAGAATATCCTTCCTCAAATTTGGAGACCAAAACTGCACACAGTACTCCAGGTGCGGTCTCACTAGGGCCCTGTACAACTGTCGAAGGACCTCTTTGCTCCTATACTCAACTGGCTTGAACGCGGAGACCCCGGGCTGTTTGCTGCCTATGACTTCAGAAGCACGAGGAACAGAACAAAGCGCCAAGAACTGATCTGAACTGCTTGGGGTCGTGGGCCGGGGGGCTCTGCCTTAAACCAGTCCCAACACTCTGTGAAGTTGGTGCAAACCCGCTGTGTCGGCAACGGGCAACTTGTCTGGAGACTCTTTCTGGAGACACTTTCATTAAACACTAGACCAAGTGGACCCGTTGGGCCCAAACCTCTCCTGCATTGGTGCAGCACCCTCTCCTCCCCCCCTCTCCCCTCTCTCCTCAACCCCCCCCTCCCCCCTCCCTTCTCCCCTTTCCCCCCTCCCTCCTCCCCTCCCCCTCCCCCTCCTTTTAAACTTTAAAATGTGAATAACTTTAAAAATATAAGACCGATTTCAACAAAACTACTTGCATTATCACTAAAGTGACAACGGTGGGTAAGGTGGGCCTAAAATTGTCGCGCTATCCTGTACCGTTTTGGGCTGAAGTTCAGTCACAAACAAGATAACAAACGAGAGTTATATATATGCATTCAATCCCCACGTGTCTCTGTGGGGTAATTCTGAGCCAGAATGATATTATGTGCTTGTTTTCGTTTAATTATCTGGACCAGTGGTTAATTAGCACCAGGAACATCTCCATTACTTGGAAGTGTACGGCAGTTTGTGCCACGTCAGCTTCCTTGTCTGACTTCAGACAAATAAGACCATCTGCCGTTTGGTGATTTCTTCCTCGCAAGCCCCGACATTTCATTTTTTTCTGGCATGGGTTGAGTTTGATTTAGTTTGTAGATGCAGGGCGATAAACGTAGAAACATAGAAACATAGAAAATAGATGCAGGAGTAGGCCATTCGGCCCTTCGAGCCTGCACCGCCATTCAATATGGTCATGGCTGATCATCCAACTCAGTATCCCGTACCTGCCTTCTCTCCATACCCCCTGATCCCTTTAGCCACAAGGGCCACATCTAACTCCCTCTTAAATATAGCCAATGAACTGGCCTCAACTACCTTCTGTGTCAGAGAATTCCACAGATTCACCACTCTCTGTGTGAAAAAAAACTTTCTCATCCCGGTCCTAAAACACTTCCCCCTTATCCTTAAACTGTGACCACCTTGTTCTGGACTTCCCCAACATCGGGAACAATCTTCCTGCATCTAGCCTGTCCAACCCCTTAAGAATTTTGTAAGTTTCTATAAGATTCCCCCTCAATCTTCTAAATTCCAGCGAGTACAAGCCGAGTCTATCCAGTCTTTCTTCATGTGAAAGTCCTGCCATCCCAGGAATCAATCTGGTGAACACAGGCCCCTTTGGCTCACCGAGTCAGTGCCGACCAGCGATCACCAGCGTACACCAGGGCTTCCCAACCTTTTATATCCCGTCTACCCCTGGAAACTTTTCGAAATTAAATTTACCCCCACCTTGTTTTGTTCAGTAATTTGAGTTTACACTTCTACCATAACAAAGCAACCGACAAAGGGGCGAATTTTATAGTACTGCTTTTAACATTAATATTTTAAGTTCAAATAACAATAATGGCAGGCGAAATTTACCCCTTGGGGTAAATTTACCCCAGGGAACCCTTGCCGAAAAACTAAGGTTAGGAAAAAACTCCAGATGCTGGTTTAAATCGAAGGTAGACACAAAATGCTGGAGTAACTCAGCGGCACAGGCAGCATCTCCGGAGGGAAGGAATGGGTGACGTTTCGGGACCCGAAATGTCACCCATTCCTTCTCTCCGGAGATGCTGCCTGTCCCGCTGAGTTACTCCAGCATTTTGCTTCCACCATACTTTTAGTTTAGAGATACAGCGCAGAAACAGGCTCTTTCGGCCCATCGGGTCCGCACCGACCAGCGAACCCCGTACACTAACACTATCCTACACCCACTAGGGACATTTTTTTAAAACATTTACCAAGCCAATTAACCTACAAACCTGTACGTCTTTGGAGTGTGGGAGGAAACCGAAGATCTCGGAGAAAACCCACGCAGGTCACGGGGAGAACGTACAAACTCCGTACAGACGGCACCCGTGGTCGGGATCGAACCCGGGTCTCCGGCGCTGCATTGGCTGTAAGGCGGCAACTCTGCCGCTGCGCCACCGTGACCGCCAGGTTTCCCTAAGTTATCCCTTAGCCTCCTGCACTCAGAGGAATAAACACATCAGCAGTGGATGATTGAGTTTGAGTTTAGTTTATTGTCACGTGTACCGAGGTACAGTGAAAAGATTTTGTCGCGTGCTGACCAGTCAGCGGAGAGACGATACAAGATTACAATCGAGCCGTCCACAGTTTACAGATACATGGCAAAGGGAATAACGTGAATAATGTTTAGTGCAAGGTAAAGTCCAGTGACGTCCGATCAAAGATAGTCCGAGGGTTTCCAATGAGGAAGATTGTAGTTCAGGACCATTCTTTAGTGCAGTTTAGTTTAGAGATAGAGCGCAGAAGGGCGGTCACGGTGGCGCAGCGGTAGAGTTGCTGCCTTACAGCGAATGCAGCACCAGAGACTCAGGTTCGATCCTGACTATGGGCACCGTCTGTACGGAGTTTGTACGTTCTCCCCGTGACCTGCGTGGGTTTTCTCCGAGATCTTCGGTTTCCTCCCACACTCCAAAGACTTACAGGTATGTAGGTTAATTGGCAGGGTAAATGTTTTTTTTAAATGTCCCTAGTGTGTGTAGGATAGTGTTAGTGTGCGGGGATCGCTGGGCGGCGCGGACCTGGTGGGCCGAAGGGCCTGTTTCCGCGCTGTATCTCTAAATCTAAAAAAAAATCTAGAAACAGGTCACTCCGTCCCACCCACTATCCTACACACACGAGGGACAATTTACATTTATGCCAAGCAAATTAAACTACAAACCTGCACGTCTTTGGAATGTGGGAGGAACCCGGAGCACCTGTCAAGTTAGGAAGAGGGGGAGTTCAACGAGATCTGGGTGTCCTAGTGCATCAGTCAATGAAAGGAAGCATGCAGGTACAGCAGGCAGTGAAGAAAGCCAATGGAATGTTGGCCTTCGTAACAAGAGGAGTTGAGTATAGGAGCAAAGAGGTCCTTCTACAGTTGTACCGGGCCCTGGTGAGACCGCACCTGGAGTACTGTGTGCAGTTTTGGTCTCCAAATTTGAGGAAGGATATTCTTGCTATGGAGGGCGTGCAGCGTAGGTTCACTAGGTTAATTCCCGGAATGGCGGGACTGTCGTATGTTGAAAGGCTGGAGCAATTAGGCTTGTATACACTGGAATTTAGAAGGATGAGGGGGGATCTTATTGAAACATATAAGATAATTAGGGGATTGGACACATTAGAGGCAGGAAACATGTTCCCAATGTTGGGGGAGTCCAGAACAAGGGGCCACAGTTTAAGAATAAGGGGTAGGCCGTTTAGAACGGAGATGAGGAAGAACTTTTTCAGTCAGAGAGTGGTGAAGGTGTGGAATTCTCTGCCTCAGAAGGCAGTGGAGGCCAGTTCGTTGGATGCTTTCAAGAGAGAGCTGGATAGAGCTCTTAAGGATAGCGGAGTGAGGGGGTATGGGGAGAAGGCAGGAACGGGGTACTGATTGAGAGTGATCAGCCATGATCGCATGGAATGGCGGTGCTGGCTCGAAGGGCTGAATGGCCTACTCCTGCACCTATTGTCTATTGTCTATTGTCTATTGTCACCCGGAGAAAGCCCACGCAGGTGTCGGGGAGAACGTACAAACTCCACACGTGACAGCACCCGTAGTCAGGATTGAACCGTGAACAGCGTAAGGCAGCATCTCACCGCGCCGCCCAGCTGCTGTTGGTAGGATGTTGTCGTGATCAGCCATGATCACATTGAATGGTGGCGCTGGCTCGAAGGGCCGAATGGCCTACTCCTGTACCTATTGTCTATTGTCTATTGTCGGTGCCTGATAACTGTGTAGTTATTGTAAGAAAATAACTGCAGATGCTGGTTCAAATCGAAGGTATTTATTCACAAAATGCTGGAGTAACTCAGCAGGTCAGGCAGCATCTCGGGAGAGAAGGAATGGGTGAGGTTTCGGGTCGAGACCCTTCTTCAGACTGATCTCAGGGGGGCGGGATAAAGGGAGGATATAGGTGGAAACAGGAAGATAGAGGGAGAACTGGGAAGGAGGAGGGGAAGAGAGGGACAGAGGAACTATCTAAAGTTGGAGAAGTCGATGTTCATACCGCTGGTCTGCAAACTGCCCAGGCAAAATATGAGGTGCTGTTCCTCCAATATCCGTTGGGCCTCACTATGGCACTGGAGGAGGCCCATGACAGAAAGGTCAGACTGGGAATGGGAGGGGAAGTTGAAGTGCTCAGCCACCGGGAGATCAGATTGACCAACACGGACCGAGCGCAGGTGTTGAGCGAAGCGATCGCCGAGCCTCCGCTTGGTTTCGCCGATGTAAATAAGTTGACATCTGGAGCACGGATGCAATAGATGAGGTTGGAGGAGGTGCAGGTGAACCTCTGTCTCACCTGGAAAGACTGTTTGGGTCCTTGGATGGAGTTGAGGGGGGAGGTAAAGGGACAGGTGTTGCATCTCGTGCGGTTGCAGGGGAAAGTGCCCGGGGAGGGGGTGGTTTGGGTAGGAAGGGACGAGTGGACCAGGGAGTTACAGAGGGAACGGTCTCTGCGGAACGCAGAGAGGGGAGGGGATGGGAAGATATGGCCAGTGGTGGGGTCCCGTTGTAGATGACGGAAATGTTGGCGGATGATTTGTTGGATACGCTGGCTGGTGGGATGGAAGGTGAGAACGAGGGGGATTCTGTCCTTGTTACGAGTGGGGGGAGGGGGAGCAAGAGCGGAGCTGCGGGATGTAGAAGAGACCTTAGTGAGAGCCTCATCTATAATGGAAGAGGGGAAGCCCCGTTTCCTGAAGAATGAGGACATCTCTGGCTCCCTAATGTGAAACACCTCATCCCGGGCGCAGATGCGGCGTAGACGGAGGAATTGGGAGTAGGGCATAGACTTTTTGCAGGGGACCGGGTGGGAAGAAGTGTAAAGACGAACTGTGTAGTTATTGCTCTGCTCTCTAATTCCACGGACGGAGGGTTCATCACTCTCTACAGAGTCACCAAGTCATGGAGTCATAGAGCTGACAACTTGCCCGCACCGACCCAACATGTCCCACCGACACGCTATCATTTTTACCAAAGCTAAACTGACCCATGTGCCTGTACGTCTTTGGAGTGTGGGAGGAAACCGGAGCGCCCGGAGAAAACCCACGCAGGTCACGGGGAGAACGTGCAAACTCCGTACAGACAGCACCCGTTGTCGGGATCGAACCCGGGTCTCCGGCGCTGTGAGGCAGCGATTCTACCCGCTGCGCCACCACGCGGCACTCAAGTCTTGGCACCACCCTCATAAATCTTCTCGACCTCTTTGTCGGGAAAGTACTTGGAGTTATTCAAGCGATTGGAATTATCCTCAAAACGCTCGTTAACTTTGGTTTCCAACTTTCAGAATTTTCAGTGTAATTAACGGAATAAAATGGCAATGCTGTTCTGTTGCCAGTAACCCCGAAGAGGAACATCCATCTGCAAATGTGAGGGATGGCACTTGGGAATAAGTGGATAATTCATGAGGGTTTTCTCTCAATGGCAAACTACTTGAAGTACTTGCTTCCTAGAAACATAGAAACATAGGAAATAGGTGCAATAGACAATAGACAATAGACAATAGACAATAGGTGCAGGAGTAGGCCATTCGGCCCTTCGAGCCAGCACCGCCATTCAATGTGATCATGGCTGATCATTCTCAATCAGTACCCCGTTCCTGCCTTCTCCGCATACCCTCTGACTCCGCTATCCTTAAGAGCTCTATCTAGCTCTCTCTTGAATGTATTCAGAGAATTGGCCTCCACTGCCCTCTGCGGCAGAGAATTCCACAGATTCACAACTCTCTGACTAAAAAAGTTTTTCCTCATCTCTGTTCTAAATGGCCTACCCCTTATTCTTAAACTGTGGCCCCTGGTTCTGGACTCCCCCAACATTGGGAACATGTTTCCTGCCTCTAACATGTCCAACCCCTTAATAATCTTATACGTGCAGGAGGAGACCGTTTGGCCCTTCAAGCCTGCACCGCCATTCAATATGATCATGGCTGATCATCCAACTCAGTAACCTGTACCTGCCTTCTCTCCATACCCCCTGATCCCTTTAGCCACAAGGGCCACATCTAACTCCCTGTTAAATATAGCCAATGAACTGGCCTCAACTACCTTCTGTGGCAGAGAATTCCACATCATCCAGAATCAGTAACCCGTGCCTGCCTTCTCCCCATACTCCTTGATTCCGCTGGTCCCCAGAGCTCTTTCTAACTCTCTTTTAAATTCATCCAGTGAATTGGCCTCCACTGCCCTCTGTGGCAGAGAATTCCACAAATTCACAACTCTCTGGGTGAAAAAGTTTTTTCTCATCTCAGTTCTAAATGGCCTCCCCTTTATTCTTAGACTGTGTGGCCCCTGGTTCTGGACTCCCCCAACATTGGGAACATTTTTCCTGCATCTGGCTTGTCCAGTCCTTTTATAATTTTATATGTTCCTATAACATCCCCTCTCATCCTTCGAAATTCCAGTAAATAGAGGTGTCCACTAGATCCTGATCTAGGGGTATGCCTTTAGGTTAATGGTACTCCCTGTAGAAAGATAAATGGAACAAAGACTGATCCTCGGCAAGGCCAGCAGCATAATCTAGGGCGAGTCGCACCCTGGCCACTCCCTCTTCCATCAGGCAAAAGGTGCTGATGGACACGTTAGAGGCAGGAAACATGTTCCCGATGTTGGGGGAGTCCAGAACCAGGGGCCACAGTTTAAGAATAAGGGGTAGGCCATTTAGAACGGAGATGAGGAAAAACATTTTCAGTCAGAGAGTTGTGAAATTCTCTGCCTCAGAAGGCAGTAGAGGCCAATTCTCTGAATGCATTCAAGAGAGAGCTTGATAGAGCTTTAAGGATAGCAGAGTCAGGGGGTACGGGGAGAAGACAGGAACGGGGTACTGATTGAGAATGATCAGCCATGATCACATTGAATGGCGGTGCTGGCTCGAAGGGGCGAATGGCCTACTCCTGCACCTATTGTCTATTGTCTATTGGTACAGTACACAGGACAAACTCCACACTCGAAGAAGAAAAAATCTTGCTCAGATGGGTCGGCACGGTGGCGCAGCGGTAGAGCTACTGCCTTACAGCGCCAGAGGCCCGTGTTCCATCCTGACTAGGAGTGCTTGTCTGTGCAGAGTTTGTACGTTCTCCCCGTGACCTGCGTGGGTTTTCTCCAGGTGCTCCGGTTTCCTCCCACACTCCAAAGACGTGCAGGTTCATCAGGTTAATGGGGTTCTGTAAATTGCCTCTAGTGTGTAGGATGCGAAACTGGGATAAGACGTACAGGTTTGCAGGTTAATTGGCTTGGTATAAGTGTAAAAGTTGTCCCTGTGTGTGTGTGTGTCGGGTACTGTTAGTGTGCGGGGATCGCTGGTCGGCGCGGTCGCGGTGGGCCGAAGGGCCAGTTTCCGCGCTGTATCTCTAAACTAAACTAAACTAAATAAACCTATAAATATGTGGTATACGTAGAGTACCAATTGGTATTAGCACTTTCAAAGAAGCATCAAACACCACCTTCTGAGCCTCGTGATACCGTGAAGTAATTCCAAAGCTGATTCTTTGCTCGAAGGGCCTTTACAAAGAACGTGAGGAAGGAACAAAATTTCTATTATTCTTTCAGATTTTTCTTTTGCTGTCGGCATCGATTTTGTGCACTGAACCCTCACTGACCTGCGATTTGTACACAAGCCCACTGATCCGTCTGCTTACAGCTTTGATGGGCTTCCGGGATGTCTTTGATGGAGTTGGCCTCTCAGACCTCGCTCAGAGAGCAATCCCAATTCAGTCTAGTCTTCAGATCAGCGCGGTTTTCACTTTGCAGATGCAGCATGGAAACAAGCCCTTCAGCCCACCGAAGAGAGACACAAAAATGCTGGGGTAACTCAGCGGGGCAGGCAGCATCTCCGGAGAGAAGGAATGGGTGGCGATTCGGGTCGAGACCCATCTTCAACCTGCATCGGTAGTTCGTTCCTATACTTTAGAAACATAGATAGTAAATAGGTGCAGGAGTAGGCCATTCGGCCCTTCGAGCCAGCACCGCCATTCATTGTGATCATGGCTGATCATCCACAATCAATAACCCGTGCCTGCCTTCTCCCCATATCCCTTGATTCCACTCGCCCCTATAGCTCTATCTAACTCTCTCTTAAATCCATCCAGTGATTTGGCCTCCACTGCCCTCTGTGGCACAACTCTCTGGGTGAGAAAGTTCCTTCCCACCTCAGTTTTAAATGGCCTCCCCTTTATTCGAAGACTGTGGCCCCTGGTTCTCGACTCGCCCAACATTGGGAACATTTTTTCCTACATCTAGCTTGTCCAGTCCTTTTATCATTTTGTATGTCTCTGAGATCTTTGGTTTCCTCCCACACTCCAACTTGAGTCCACATCCGAAACATCCTCTCCACACCCATTCCCAGGATGTAGGTTTGACTGATCGATTTAATGATTGAAACATGCAGCAAGGAAACAGGCCCTTCAGTCCACCGAGTCCACGCCAACTCATTCTTGTCTTGTTGTTGATACTGCACAAACCGCCGCTGTTGGGCTATAAACGTGCAGTCCCTCATGCATGCAGTTGCAGATTTAAATTCACATTCACACTCGTTCTATGCTACCGAATCGTGAAAGGCCTGGATAGTGTGGATGTGGAGGTGATGTTTCCACTAGTGGGAGAGTCACAGCCTCAGAAGTAAAGGACGTTCCTTTTGGCAGGAGATGAGGAGGAATTTCTTTAGTCAGAGGGCGGTGAACCTGTGGAATTCATTGCCACAGAAGGCTGTGGAGGCCACAAGTCAGTGGATATTTTCAAGGCGGAGATAGATAGATTCTTGATTAGTACGGGTGTCAGGGGTCACGGGGAGAACGTACAAACTCCGTACAGACAGCAACCGTAGTCGGGATCAAATCGGGGCGGCACGGTGGCGCAGCGGTAGAGTTGCTGCCTTGCAGCGAATGCAGCGCCGGAGACTCAGGTTCGATCCTGACTACGGGCGCCGTCTGTACGGAGTTTGTACGTTCTCCCCGTGACCTGCGTGGGTTTTCTCCGAGATCTTCGGTTTCCCCCCACACTCCAAAGACGTGCAGGTTTGTAGGTTAATTGACTGGGTAAATGTAAAAATTGTCCCTAGTGGGTGTAGGATAGTGTTAGTGTGCGGGGATTGCTGGTCGGCGCGGACTCGGTGGGCCGAAAGGGCCTGTTTCCGCGCTGTATCTCTAAACTAAAAGACTGAATCTCTAAACTCGGTTCTATGTGATGGTTTATTAGCTTTCCTAACATCTAAATCAGCCTTTTTTTACTCCATCACAAGATATTCCTCAGACGACTTTTGCAAATCATCATTGGAGATTTGTAAACAGCATTGAATTGGTGTTTGCTGCAGGATATACCGGATTTTCACCAGCAGATACTACAATCCTTTAATCATTGAGCCTGTCGACCTTTATAATGTTACTTAGCCTACCAAATCCTTACAAAGTCGAGAGATTTGCTGTGGTGATGAAACACTGTAACACTCTGTCCTCTGCACTGAATCACAGAAAGGTAACTACAGAGAGGAGGCCATTCGGCTAGTCAAATATGTACTATCCCATTGTAAGAGCTATCCACTAGCCCCGATTCCAACATCCCACCCCCCCATTAGGTGAGCGGAGGGGGGGAAATTTATTAGGAACCTGAGGGGGGGAGCCTTTTTACACAAAGGGTGGTGGGTGTATGGAACGAGCTGCCGACGGAGGTAGTTGACAATAGACGATAGACAATTGGTGCAGAAATAGGCCATTCGGCCCTTCGAGCCAGCACCACCATTCAATGTGATCATGGCTGATCATCCACAATCAGTGCCCCGTTCCTGCCCTCTCCCCATACCCCCTGACTCCGCTATCATTAAGAGCTCTATCTAGCTCTCTCTTGAAAGCATCCAGAGAATTTGCCTCCACTGCCTTCTGAGGCAGAGAATTCCACAGATTCACAACTCTCTGACTGAAAAAGTTTTTCCTCATCTCAGTTCTAATAATCTTATACATTTCAATAAGATCAATAGGTGCAGGAGTAGGCCATTCGGTCCTTCGAGCCAGCAACGCCATTCAGTGTGATCATGGTTGATCATCCACAATCAGTACCCCGTTCCTGCCCTCTCCCCATATCCCCTGATTCCACTATCTTTAAGAGCTCTATCCAGCTCTCTCTTGAAAGCATCCAGAGATTTAGCCTCCATTGCCTTCTGAGGCAGAGAATTCCACAGATTTACAACTCTCTGACTGAAAAAGGGAGAGACTTTCATAACATTTAAGAGACATTTGGACAAGTTCTTGGATAGGACAGGTTTGGAGGGATACGGACCAAGTGCAGGCAGGTGGGACTAGTGTAGATGGGGCACGCTGGTTGGTGTGGGCAGGTTGGGCTGAAGGACCTGTTTCCACACTGAATGGCTAGGAGAGGAGATTAAAGCAGTGGAAAGGAAGGACATTAGCTTGGAGGAAGTGGAATCGATATGGGTAGAGCTACAAAACACTAAGGGGCAGAAAACGCTAGTGGGAGTTGTGTACAGGCCACCTAACAGCAGTAGTGAGGTTGAGGATGACATCAAGCAGGAAATTAGAAATGCGTGCACTAAAGGTGCAGCAGTTATAATGGGTGACTTCAATCTACATATAGATTGGGTGAACCAAACTGGCAGGGGTGCTGAGGAAGAGGATTTCTTGGAATGTTTGAGAGATGGTTTTCTAAACCAACATGTCGAGGAACCAACGAGAGAACAGGCCATTCTAGACTGGGTATTGAGTAATGAGGAAGGGTTAGTTAGCAGTCTTGTTGTGCGAGGCCCCTTGGGCAAGAGTGATCATAATATGGTAGAGTTCTTCATTAGGATGGAGAGTGACAAAGTCGATACAGAAACAAGTGTTCTGAACTTAAAGAAAGGTAACTTTGAGGGTATGAGGCGTGAATTGTCCAAGATAGACTGGCGATTGATGCTGAAAGGGTTGACAGTGGACATGCAATGGAAGGCATTTAAAGGTCGCATGGATGAACTACAACAAGTGTTCATCCCAGTTTGGCAAAAGAACAAACCAGGAAAGGTAGTGCATCCGTGGCTAACAAGGGAAATCAAGGATAGTATTAAAACAAAAGATGAAGCATACAGATTAGCCAGAAAAAGTAGCATACCAGAGGACTGAGAGAAATTCAGTCCAGCAGAGGAGGACAAAGGGCTTAATTAGGAAAGGGAAAATAGACTATGAGGGAAAACTGGCAAGGAACATAAAAACAGACTGCAAAAGCTTTTATAGATATGTCAAGAGAAAAAGATTAGTTAAGGCAAATGTAGGTCCCTTGCAGTCGGAAACAGGTGAATTGATCATAGGGAACAAGGAGATGGCAGACCAATTGAACAAATACTTTGGTTCTGTCTTCACTAAGGAAGCATAAACCGTCTGCCGGAAATAGCGGGGGACCGGTGGTCTAATGAGATGGAGGAACTGAGGGAAATCCAGGTTAGTCGGGAAGTGGTGTTAGGTAAATTAAATGGATTAAAGGCAGATAAATCCCCAGGGCCAGATAGGCTGCATCCCAGAGTGCTTAAGGAAGTAGCCTCAGAAATTGTTGGCAAAGGGTTTCTATTGCTTCGCCAATGATTGAGAGAAAACTGATTGGGCAGTAATTAACTGGATCAGATTTGTCCTTCTTTTGATGGGAACAGAGAAAATCTGGGCAACGCTCCACAGTGTTGAGTAGACGACAATGTTGTCACTGTACTGGAACAGATTGGCTGGAGTTTCTGGAGTGCAGGACCTTTTGCAGCTCAGCTGGGACCATATCCCATCCTTTGTCTGTTCCGATATCCAATGTCGCAGCGGTCGACCTGCTGCCTTACGGCGCCAGAGACCCGGGTTCGATCGTGACATCGGGCACTTCTCTGTACGGAGTTTTGCACGTTCTCCCAGTGGGTTTTCTCCGAGATCTTCGGTTTCCTCCCGCACTCCGACGACGTGCAGGTTTGTAGGTTAATTGCCCCTAGCGTGTGTTCGTGTGCAGGGGTCGCTGGTCGGTGGGCCGAAGAGCCTGTTTCTGTGCTCTATCTCCAAACAAAACTAAACTAAACTACTTCTCCATTTCCCCACTGCAATCAGTTTGAAGAAGGGTCTCAACACGAAACCCCACCTATCCATGTTCTCCAGAGATGCTGCCTGAGCCGCTGAGTTACTCCGGCACTCTGTGAAACCCCACCTATCCATGTTCTCCAGAGATGCTGCCTGAGCCGCTGAGTTACTCCGGCACTCTGTGTCTATCACTTCCCTTTCATAAGCCGCATAATGATGTTATAATTTTTCTTAAATGTTACTGTTCCCTTCATAATGGAAGACAGATGTTCGACTAATCCCTCTCATGGCAGATGTACACTAATTGGCCACCGTCCTCCGCTCTCAAGTACAAGTGCTGCACTTGAAGTTTTCTCAATCTATTGGGACTGTTCCCGGAGAAAGCCTTGCTGAAAGGGATTATCCGTGCAGTTTAGTTCGGAGATACAGCGCGGAAACAGGCCCTTCGGCCCACCGAGTCCATGCCGCCAATGATTCTTGATTAATACGGTTGCCGGGGGTTATGGGGAGGAAGGCAGGAGAATGGGGATAGGAGGGAGAGATTGATCAGTCCATTCAGGATTGAATGGCGGAATAGACTTGATGGGCAGAATGGCCTAATTCTGATCTTGTTACTCATGACCTTATGACCAGCGATCCCCGCACACTAACACTATCCCACACACACACACACTAGGGACAATTTACAATTTTTTACTGATGCCAATCAGTATTTTTTCGGAGATACCGGAGCACTCGGGGAGAAAACACACGTGGTCACAGGGAGAACGTACGACGAACTCCGTACAGACAGCACCCGTAGTCAGGGTCCAACACGGGGCTCCGTGCTGCAAGGCCGCAACTCTACCGCTGTGCCACCGTGCCGCCCTATTCTCAGAACGTAGAACATAGAACGGTACAGCACCAATACAGGCCCTTCATTCCACTATGTCTGTGCCAAACATGATGCCAAGACCAACTGTTATCTGATCGAGCTGCCGGAGGAGGTAGTTGAGGCAGGGACTATCGCAACGTTTAAGAAACAATTAGACAGGTACATGGATGGGACAGGTTTTGGAGGGATATGGGCCAAACTCAAGCAGGTGGGACTAGTGTAGATGGAATATGGTGTTCGTGTGGGCAATAGACAATAGACAATAGGTGCAGGAGGAGGCCATTAGGCCCTTCGAGCCAGCACCGCCATTCAATGTGATCATGGCTGATCATTCTCAATCAGTATCCCGTTCCTGCCTTCTCCCCATCTCCCCTGACTCCGCTATCCTTAAGAGCTCTATCTAGCTCTCTCTTGAATGCATTCAGAGAACTGGCCTCCACTGCCTTCTGAGGCAGAGAATTCCACAGATTCACAACTCTCTGACTGAAAACGTTTTTCCTCATCTCAGTTCTAAATGGCCTAACCCTTATTCTTAAACTGTGGCCCCTTGTTCTGGACTCCCCCAACATTTGGAACATGTTTCCTGCCGCTAACGTGTCCAACCCCTTAATCTTATACGTTTTGATAAGATCTCCTCTCATCCTTCTAAATTCCAGCGTATACAAGCCTAGTCGCTCCAGTCTTTCAACATATGATAGTCCCACCATTCCGGGAATTAACCTAGTAAATCTATGCTGCACGCCCTCAATAGCAAGAATATCCTTCCTCAAATTTGGAGACCAAAACTGCACACAGTACTCCAGGTGCGGTCTCACTAGGGCCCTGTACAACTGCAGAAGGATCTCTTTGCTCCTATACTCAACTCCTTTTGTTATGAAGGCCAACATTCCATTGGCTTTCTTCACTGCCTGCTGTACCTGCATGCTTCCTTTCAGTGACTGATGCACTAGGACACCCAGATCTCGTTGTACGTCCCCTGTTCCTAACTTGACACCATTCAGATAATACTCTGCCTTTCTATTCTTACCACCAAAGTGGATAACCTCACATTTATCCACATTAAACTACACCTGCCATGCATCCGCCCACTCACACAACCTGTCCAAGTCACCCTGCAACCTCATAGCATCTTCCTCACAGTTCACACTACCACCTAGCTTTGTATCATCTGCAAATTTGCTAATGGTACTTTTAATCCCTTCATCCAAGTCATGAATGTATATTGTAAATAGCTGCGGTCCCAGCACCGAGCCTTGCGGTACCCCACTATGCACTGCCTGCCATTCTGAAAGGGACCCATTTATCCCCACTCTTTGCTTTCTGTCTGTCAACCAATTTTCTATCCTTGTCAGGATAGAAAATGTCTGGAGAAAAACTAGTGACGGACATTTATTACAAGCCCACCGACTCGCACAGCTATCTGGACTACACTTCTTCCCACCCGGTCCCCTGCAAAAAGTCTATTCCCTACTCCCAATTCCTCCGTCTACGCCGCATCTGCGCCCGGGATGAGGTGTTTCAGACTAGGGCTTCCGAGATGTCCTCGTTTTTCAGAAAACGGGGCTTCCCCTCCTCCATTATAGATGAGGCTCTCACTAGGGTCTCTTCTACATCCCGCAGCTCCGCTCTTGCTCCCCCTCCTCCCACTCGCAACAAGGACAGGATCCCCCTCGTTCTCACCTTCCACCCCACCAGCCAGCGGATCCAACATATCATCCACCAACATTTCCGTCACCTACAACAGGACCCCACCACTGGCCATATCTTCCCATCCCCTCCCCTCTCTGCGTTCCGCAGAGACCGTTCCCTCCGCAACTCCCTGGTCCACTCGTCCCTTCCTACCCAAACCACCCCAACCCCGGGCACTTTCCCTTGCAACCGCACGAGATGCAACACCTGTCCCTTTACCTCCCCCCTCAACTCCATCAAAGGACCCAAACAGTCTTTCCAGGTGAGACAGAGGTTCACCTGCACCTCCTCCAACCTCATCTATTGCATCCGCTGCTCTAGATGTCAACTTATCTATATCGGCGAAACCAAGCGCAGGCTCGGCGATCGCTTCGCTGAACACCTGCGCTCGGTCCGCATTAACGCAACTGATCTCCCGGTGGCCCAGCACTTTAACTCCCCCTCCCATTCCCAGTCTGACCTCTCTGTCATGGGCCTCCTCCAGTGCCATAGTGAGGCCCGCCGGAAATTGGAGGAGCAGCACCTCATATTTCGCCTGGGCAGTTTGCAGCCCGGTGGTATGAACGTCGACTTCTCCAACTTCAGATAGTTCCTCTGTCCCTCCCTTCCCCTCCTCCTTCCCAGATCTCCCTCTAACTTCCTGTCTCCACCTATATCCTTCGTTTGTCCCACCCCCGACATCAGTCTGAAGAAGGGTCTCGACCCGAAACGTCATCCATTCCTTCTCTCCCGAGATGCTGCCTGACCTGCTGAGTTACTCCAGCATTTTGTGAATAAATCGATTTGTACCAGCATCTGCAGTTATTTTCTTATAGAAAATGTCTGGGGCAAGTTGGGCTAAAGGACTTGTTTCCAGCCCTTTACAGTTACAGTTTAGTTTAACGCCATGTGTACCGAGGTACAGTGAAAAGCTTTTGTTCTTGGTTTTTGGTTCCTCCAAAATATTCCAAATGGAATTTAAAGTGGAGGTGGCGGGGTATGGACTTAAGCAAGAAGGGCTTCTTGGAGAAGAAGAGCTGCCTTAAATTCAGTTGTGTCCGGTTGAGTAACTACAGTAGGGTGAAGACTATTCCATGCTTTAATTGTGCGAGGGAAGAATGGATCACTGTACACATCTGTCTTGAGAGCTGGTATCTCAAATTGAATTGAATGATCAGCCATGACCACATTGAATGGCGGCGCTGGCTCGAAGGGCCGAATGACCTCCTCCTGCACCTATTGTCTATTGTCTATTGTCTATTGAATGCCCCTGCGTGCTAACCAGTCAGCGGAAAGACAATACATGATTACAATCAAGCCATTCACAGTGTATAGATAGAAACATGGAAACATAGAAAATAGGTGTAGGCCATTCGGCCCTTCGGGCCAGCACCGCCATTTAATATGATCATGGCCGATCATCCAAAATCATGTACCCCGTTCCTGCTTTCTCCCCATATCCCTTAAGGCCGTTAGCCCCAAGAGCTGTATCTAACTCTCTCATGAATACATCACTCTCCCTTGAATACATCTTGATAGACAATAGACAATAGACAATAGGTGCAGGAGGAGGCCGTTCGGCCCTTCGAGCCAGCACCGCCATTCAATGTGATCATGGCTGATCATTCTCAATCAGTACCCCGTTCCTGCCTTCTCCCCATACCCCCTGACTCTGCTATCCTTAAGAGCTCTATCCAGCTCTCTCTTGAATGCATTCAGAGAATTGGCCTCCACTGCCTTCTGAGGCATGATATAGGGAATACCTTATACATGATATCGGGAATCACTTTGAGCGACTCCGTGACTTTATGACATGCACATTGCCCTGTTCACATCCCAGGCACTCCATGCCCCTGAATGTAGCCTCTCCCAGCGTGGACCAGTGACATATTGAGCATTCTTGCCCAGTGAGCTTGAAAGTAAGTGACAGCTGTATTGGGAGACAGAGGGATCGATGCCGAGACATCGTGATGCTTCATTGCAATTCCACCCAAAATCCAATTGCCTGCAATGATAAGGATTTGTGCGTGCCATTCGTTTCATTAATAGTCCTGGCTTCACTCCAAGATTCATCAGTTCTTCCAACGGCCCGAAACACACACAGTTTCTGCAACCCGCACCACAGATGGGGCGGCACGGTGGCGCAGCGGTAGAGTTGCTGCCTCACGGCGCCAGAGACCCGGGTTCGATCCTGGCCACGGGTGCTGTCCGTACGGAGTTTGTTCGTTCTCCCCGTGACCCGCCTGGGTTTTCTCCAGGATTTCCGGTTTCCTCCCACACTCCAAAGACGTGAAGGTTTGTTGGCTAATTGGCTTGGTATAGATGTAAATTGTTCCTAGTGTGTGTAGGATAGTGTAAGAGTTTAGTTTTTAGTTTTAGTTTAGTTTAGAGATACAGCACGGAAATAAGCCTTTCGGCCCACCGAGTCCGCGCCGACCAGCGATCCCTGCACACTAACACTATCCTACACACACTAGGGACAATTTTACATGTATACCAAGCCAATTAAGCGACAAACCTGTACGTCTTTGGAGTGTGGGAGGAGACAGAAGATCTCGGAGAAAACCAGCGCAGGTCACGGGGAGAGCGTACAAACTCCGTACAGACGGCGCCCATAGTCGGGATCGAACCCGGGTCTCCGGCGCTGCAAGCGCTCCAAGGCAGCAATTCTACCGCTGCGCCACGTGTACGGGGATCGCTGGTCGGTGTGGGCTTCGATGAGAACGTGGAGGACCGCCGTGAGGGGGGGAGATTTAGATTTAGAGATACAGCGCGGAAACAGGCCCTTCGGCCCACCGGGTCCGCACCGCCCAGGGATCCCCGCACATTAACACTATCCTACACCCACTAGGGACAATTTTTACATTTACCCAGTCAATTAACCTACATACCTGTACGTCTTTGGAGTGCGGGAGGAAACTGAAGATCTCGGAGAAAACCCACGCAGGTCACGGGGAGAACGTACAAACTCCGTACAGATGGCGCTCGTAGTCAGGATCGAACCTGAGTCTCCGGCGCTGCATTCGCTGTAAGGCAGCAACTCTACCGCTGCGCCACCGTGCCGGGAGTGGGTGGGGGGGAACAATGGACAATTAGGACCCGGCGTGGGGGAACCACTGTGTGGGGGGGGGGGGGGGGGGGGGGCGGGGGAGAACAAAAGGAGGAGCCGGCGTGCTCTGTAACCTTGTCAGCGCCGTAGGTGGCCGCCATTTTTATACATTGTGCATGCAAGCAAAGAATCTCACTGTGCCCAGTCAGATGTGACAATAAAGTTCCATTCCATTCCATCCAACCCAAGGAAAGGTTTAGACACATATGAAAAAATGACAACATGAATAAATGATCGTCATCATCGGCGGTCGCTCGAAGCGAGTATGACTGCCGTCTCCATAGGGTCGGACGCCTGTGCGTGACTTTGTTTAACGTGGGGAGACTGGAGCACAGACAGCCACCGCACGCGGTCCTTGACAGATCAGGGTCAGGATCCAGTGGCGTGGAGTCCAAGACGACCTTTTCTGCTGCGGCCTTCATCCATCCGCCTTCCCAGCCGTTGTGACGCTCCCACTAAAGTCAGCCGTCACCCTCCGCCTGTTCCACCGTTGAGGTCATGGTTTGGATCTTTGTCAGTGACCTCCCCCTCGACCCTTACTTACCGCCATGGGTGACCCTACCAGGAGCGTGGCTCCAGACGGCATCGCTCTCAGGATCTCAGGACCACACAAGCTTCTCCACCACGACAAGGTGGCAATCCACGGAGAAGATGAATTAAATGATACGAGCTTAGATGCGGGCACCTTGGTCGGCATGGAGGAGATGGGTCTATTTCTGTGCAGGATGTCTCGATGACTCCATCTCAGTACACTTTAGGTCAAATAGAGGTATTGTGCATTGAAACAATATCCCAGCTACACTAGTCCCACCTGCCTGCGGTTGGTCCACATCCCTCCAAACCTGTCCTATCCATGTACCTGTCTAGCTACTTCTTAAATGATGGGATAGTCCCAGCCTCAACTACCTCCTCTGGCAGCTTGTTCCATACACCCACCATCCTCTGTGTGAAAAGGTTACCCCTCGGATTCCTATTAAATCTTTTCCCCTTCAACTTGAATCCATGTCCTCTGGTCCTCGATTCCCCTACTCTGGGTAAAAGACCTTGTGCGTCTACCCGATCTATTCCTCTCATGATTTTGTACACCTCTATAAGATCTCTCCTCGTCCTCTTCTGCTCCATGGAATAGAGACCCAACCTACTCAAACCTGAAAACCTTTTTTCACACAAAGTGTGGTGGGTGTAGGGAACGAGCTGCCAGAGGAGGTCGTTGACGCTGGGACTATCCCAACGTTTAAGAAACAGTTAGGCAGGTACATGGATAGGACAGGTGTGGAGGGATATGGAGCAAGCGCAGGCAGGTGGGACTGGTGTAGCTGGGACATTGTTGGCCGGAGGTAGATGCAGTGTGGAAACGGGCCCATCGGTCCAATTTGCCCACACCGGCCAACAATGTAGGAAGAAAAACTGCAGATGCTGGTTTAAAAATCGAAGGTAGACACAAAATGCTGGAGTAACTCAGCGGGTCAGGCAGCATCTCGGGAGAGAAGGAATGGGTGACGTTTCGGGTCGAGACCCTTCTTCAAACTGAAGCTGCCTGGCCCGCTGAGTTACTCCAGCATTTTGTGCCAACCTTCGATTTTTAAACCAGCATCTGCAGTTTTTCTTGCTAGGTTGTTGGCAAGTTGGACGGATGGGCCTGTTTCCACACTGCATCAATCTATGACTGCGTGACTCTGTGGACGAGCCATCTTTTTTTTCACTGGGGGTCTGATTCGCACCGCTGGCAGCTAGCAGAGGAGAGCTATTTTGGAATCCCCCTGCCTGCCCATCCCACCAGGGTAAACCCGCCTTGTAGTGATTTGCATCGTACAGCTGCTCTGCCGAGAGTGAGAATCAAAATCATTCCTCACTGTCAGCTCGCTGATTACAGTCCCACAGCCAGCTGTGAGCCTGCCTCATCCACAACCCCGGTGACAAACCGCGCGGCGTGATTATCCCAGCATCTGATTTATTGTCATTATTCTGGCTCAGGATAAAATGTAAATCCGGGTAATGGCTGCCATTTTCTGGTTCAGCGGCAGGCACACAGTTTGGTTTTTTAACAGGCCCCAGTGCTGCAGAGTTAGATGTGGCCCTTGTGAGTTAGATGTGGCCCTTGTGGCTAAAGGGATCAGGGGGTATGGAGAGAAGGCAGGATCCGCAGGCATTGCCACTTTCATTTCACTGCACATCGTGTATGTGTATGTGACAAATAAATTTGACTTGACTTGACTTGGGATACTGAGTTGGATGATCAGCCATGATCATATTGAATGGCGGTGCAGGCTCGAAGGGCCGAATGGCCTACTCCTGCACCTATTTTCTATGTTTCTATGTTTCTATGAATGGAGGAAAAACTCAACTGTCCAGGAAGGAACTGCAGGCGCTGGTTCAAATCGAAGATGGACACACAAAAGTGCTGGAGTAACTCAGCGGGGACAGGCAGCATCTCTGGAGAGAAGGAGCGGGCGACGTTTCCGGGTCGAGACCCTCCTTCAGACTGATCTCAGAAGGGGTCTTGACCCGAACGCTGGAATTTAGAAGGATAGAATTTGAGGAAGGATATTCTTGCTATTGAGGACGTGCAGCGTAGGTTTACTAGGTTAATTCCCGGAATGGCGGGACTGTCATATGTTGAAAGACTGGAGCGACTAGGCTTGTATACACTGGAATTTAGAAGGATGAGAGGGGATCTTATCGAAACGTATAAGATTATTAAGGGGTTGGACACGTTAGAGGCAGGAAACATGTTCCCAATGTTGGGGGAGTCCAGAACAAGGGGGCACAGTTTAAGAATAAGGGGTAGGCCATTTATAACGGAGATGAGGAAAATACTTTTTCAGTCAGAGAGTTGTAAATCTGTGGAATTCTCTGCCTCAGAAGGCAGTGGAGGCCAATTCTCTGGATGCTTTCAAGAGAGAGCTAGATAGAGCTGTTAAAGATAGCGGAGTCAGGGGGTACGGGGAGAAGGCAGGAATGGGGTACTGATTGAGAATGATCAGCCATGATCACATTGAATGAAGGTGATGGCTTGAAGGGCCGAATGGCCTCCTCCTGCACCTATTGTCTATTGTCTATTGAAACGTCACCCATTCCTCCTCTCCGGAGATGCTGCTGAGTTACTCCAGCATTTTGTGTCTGTCTAAAATTAAACAGCAATTCACTTGCCCAGCGTTGAAGGCCCCATTACTGCAGGCACAACAACAACAGATGAATGTATGGACATAGACGGATCATTTTGATGTTAGGTTCACCCGGTCGACTAAGTCCTATTTCGAGATTTTTCTCTATTCTTTGATCGGTTAGCATAAATACACCATTTGTGTTTGTACAGGACCCTGGTTCAGACAGATCAGAGAGAAAGCATTGGTCTGAAGAAGGATCTTGACTCGAAACATTACAGTAGAAACAAAGACCTGCGAAGGCAGGCGTATACAATAGACATTAGACAATAGGTGCAAGAGTAGGCCATTCGGCCCTTCGAGCCAGCACTGTGATCATGCACAATCAGTACCCCGTTCCTGCCTTCTCCCCATATCCCTTGACTCCACTATCATTATACGACATGATAGGACACGATGCGAGAGAACTTTATTTATCCCAGGGAGGGAAATTGATCAGCCAACAGTCATAAAACACAAGATACATGGAACATGAAATTATAGTGATGAGTGGAAAGGATTGGGGATGTGCAAAGATTGGGGTGGGGGCAAGGGGGGTCAGTCTCAGTCTCAGTCTACCCCATGACAGAAGGGGGGGGGGGAGTTGTACAGTTTGATAGCCACAGGGAAGAATGATCTCCTGTGGCGTTCTGTGCTGCATCTCGGTGGAACCAGTCTGTTGCTGAAGGTGCTTCTCAGGTTGACCAGTGTGTGTCACGGAGGGGGGAGGGGGGGTGAGCCGTATTGTCCAGGATGCCCTACAGTTCGAGGAGCATCCTCCCCTCCAAGACCACCTCCCGTGAACCCAACTTCAACTCCGCCCCCAGGACATAGCCGGCCTTCCTGATGAGACAAAAGATAGACACAAAAAGCTGGAGTAACTCTGCGGGTCAGGCAGCACCTCTGGAGAAAAGGAATAGGTGACGTTTCGGGTCGAGACCCTTCTGTCGAGAACAATCTTCTGAAGAAGGGTCTCGACTCGAAACGTCACCCATTCTTTCTCTCCAGAGATGCCACCTGACCTGCTGAGTTACTCCAGCTTTTTGTGTCTATCGTGTGTGTGTGTGTGTGTGTGTGTGTGTGTGTGTGTGTGTGTGTGTGTGTGTGTGTGTGTGTGTGTGTGTGTGCGGGTGTGTGTGTGTGTGTGTGTGTGTGTGTGTGTGTGTGTGTGTGTGTGTGTGTGTGTGTGTGTGCGGGTGTGTGTGTGTGTGCGCGCTACAGTATGTGGTGATGTGTTTGCACTCGAGGGCCTGAGCTATAGGAATGCAGGAATAGCTATAGACGCATGAAAATTTTTCCCAATGTTGGGCGAGTCCAGAACCAGGGGCCGCGGTCCAAGAATAAAGGGGAGGCCATTTAAAACTGAGGTGAGAAGAAACATTTTCGGCCAGAGAGTTGTGAATTTGTGGAATTCTCTGCCAAAGAAGGCAATGGAGGCCAATTCACTGGATGAATTTAAAAGAGAGTTAGATAGAGCTCTAGGGGCTACAGGAATCAAGGGGTATAGGGAGAAGGCAGGCACGGGTTACTGATTGTAGATGATCAGCCATACAATACAATACAATATATCTTTATTGTCATTGTACAGGGGTACAACGAGATTGGGAATGCGCCTCCCATACGATGCAATAATTTAATTAATTTAAACATCAACAACCCAACGAAACAAATTGTAACAGTTTTAAGACAGAATAAAGTGCAAGTAGGTCTGTGCCGGTTCACTGTGCGATGTGACCATCCGGCTCAGCAGGACCAGTTCATGGCAGCTATGGCCCTGGGGATGAAGCTGTTCCTGAGTCTGGAGGTGCGGGCGTAGAAGGCCTTGTATCGTCTGCCCGATGGAAGGAGTTCGAACAGACTGTTGCAGGGGTGTTAGGAGTCTCTGTGGATGCTGGTGGCTTTTCTAAGGCATCGTGTGTTGTAGATGCCCTCCAAGGCTGGTAGCTGTGTTCCGATGGTCCTCTGAGCTCTATGGACTACCCGCTGAAGAGCTTTCCTCTCTGCCTCCGTGCAGCTGAGGTACCACACAGGGATGCCATGTGTTAGGATGCTGTCTACGGTGCAGTGGTAGAAGGTCGTCAGCAGCTGTTGGGGTAGACCAGACTACCCCATATCATATTGAATATGATCATATTGAATGGCGGTGCTGGCTCGAAGGGCCAAATGGCCTCCTCCTGCACCTATTTTCTATGCTTCTGTTTTTATGTTTTAATAATGACATTCCCAGTGTAATTTTTCTTTTGTGTTCACACCACTTCCACTCCTGCCTTGTGCGGCTGGTACTGTCTTCCTGAGTGATAAGAAGGTTCAACATGAATGGAACCAGAACTCTCATTTTGAGTGAGAGGCCGGCAGATGGTATTTTAAATAATTAAGGATCAAAGGCAAGAACAAAGAGAGGCCATCAAGACTGAATTGTGCGCGTCAGAACACTGGAGACATTAGATATGTATCTGCTCACCACAAAACCATTACAAATGCAACATTAAGAATAGTACATTTCAGTGAAGATTTTAGATTTTTCAGAGAGACAGCGCGGAAACAGGCCCTTCGGCCCACCGAGTCCGCGCCGCCCAGCGATCCCCGCACACTAACACTATCCTACACACACGAGGGACAATTTTTACAGTTACCCAGTCAATTAGCCTACAAACCTGTACGTCTTTGGAGCGTGGGAGGAAACCTAAGATCTCGGAGAAAACCCACGCAGGTCACGGGGAGAACGTACAAACTCCGTACAGATGGCGCCCATAGTCAGGATCGATCCTGAGTCTCCGGCGCTGCATTCGCTGTAAGGCAGCAACTCGACCGCTGTGCCACCGTGGCGGGAAGTTGTTGTTGTTTTAACCATTGATTTAGAGTCGTAGAGTGATACAGGGTGGAAACAGGCCCTTCGGCCCAACTTGCCCACACCGGCCAACAATGTCCCATCTACACTAGTCCCACCTGCCTGCGTTTGGCCCATATCCCTCCAAACCTGTCCTATCCATGTACCCGTCTAACTGTTTCTTAAATGTTGGGGTAGTCCCTGCCTCAACTACCTCCTCTGACAGCTTGTTCCATACACCCACCACCCTTTGTGTGAAAAAGTTACCCCTCAGATTCCTATTAAATCTTTTCCCCTTCACCGTAAACCCATGTCCTCTGGTCCTTGATTCACCTACTCTGGGCAAGAGACTCTGTGCATCTACCCGATCTATTCCTCTCATGATTTGATACACCTCTCTATAAGATCACCCCTCATCCTCCTGTGCTCCAAGGAATAGAGTCCCACCCTACTGAACCTATTCCTATAGCTCAAGCCCTCGAGTCCCGGCAACATTTTCGTTAAGGGCCACTTAGGCGATCTTTTAGGCGCTGCCGGCGACTGTCAAAGTCGTAGCAGATCGCCGAAATTTGCTTTTACCCGACGACAATGACCACGACAATGCCGAGTCAGGTCGAGATTACAGCGTCTTTGGAAACATCGCGAAATTCCCACGCTGTCAATGCTTCTCCAGCCGGTAAGTACTTGAGAGATTTGAAATATAACATCTTGCCCGGGTTACTTGAAAACCAAGCTTCACGGTAACAAGGCATAAACTGGATTGACTTCCAGTTTACTAATAGCAGTATTAAGAAATTTAATTTTAAACGTGGTTAAATGGGTTTTTGTGAAAAGTGTGTGGGCATTCTTTGAAAATGTATGGGAGATGCATATCTGGTTTCTGGGTTGCATATCTGGGTTGGGAGCCCACTTTAAATGTAATCGCTGATGGCCATAAACATCGCGAAAATTCACACGCTTACCTGACCACCAAACAGTCGCCTCCAATCGACCTGTCAAATGTCCTGACGGTAAATAAATTGGTTAAACACAAGCATTTTATGGTATCTTCAAATGACTTTACTTAATTTAATATTACGTGCTTCTAAATGCATCTGTGACAACCTAGTGATCAGAGAGTGATCAGCCATGATCGCATTGAATGGCGGTGCTGGCTCGAAGGGCTGAATGGCCTACTCCTGCACCTATTGTCTATTGTCTATTGTCTATTGTCTAGCAAACCTGGGGACAGCATGCGACAGCGCCCGCAATAAGCTACGATACCTGGCGACAAGCCAGCTGTCGCCGAGAGATTTCCCTCCGGATGATTTCTCATCGATGCGCTGAGATCCACTACGATTCTTGGAAGACTCCTCACGATCATGCCCTTGACACCCGGCGAACTGTCGGCCACAGCCTAGTCGCTGGCAGTCGCCTTAAAATTGCCTAAAGCGGGACAGGTCCTTAAGTCTCCTCTGAACCCTTTCCAGCTTGACAACATATTTTCCATAAGAGGATGCCCGGAACTGAACACAATACTCTAAATGCGGCCTCACCAACTATACATAAGGTCGTAAGGTCATAAATGATAGGAGCAGAATGAGGCCATTTGGCCCATCAAGTCTACTCCGCCGTTCAAACATGGCACCCTCCTGACCCAATTCTCCTGCCTTCTCCCCATAACCCCTGCACTGTTCAAGAATCCATCTATCTCTGCCTTAAAAATATCCATTGGCGGCCTCCACAGCCGTCTGGGGCAATGAATTCCACAGATTCACCACCCTCTGACTAAAGAAACACCTTCTCATTTGCTTCCTAAAGGAAGGTCCTATAAATCTGAGGCTGTGACCTCTGGTCCTAGACTCTCCTCCCACTAGTGGAAACATCCTCTCCACATCCACTCTCTCCAAGCCTTGCACATCTGCAACATGACCTCCCCACTTCTACACTCTATTTCTATGTCACGATCATAAAACAGAACCGCATGAGGGTGGTGGGCAGATGAAGCGTAAAGTGAGAGAAGGAACTGGAATATGTGCACTTAGGGCGGCACGTTGGCGCAGCGGTAGAGTTGCTGCCTTACAGCGCCAGAGACCCGGGATCGATCCCGCCTACGGGTGCCGTCTGTGCGGAGTTTGCACGTTCTCCCCGTGACCCGCACGGGTTTTCTCCGAGATCTTCGGTTTCCTCCCGCACTCCGGAGACGTACAAGTTTGTAGGTTATTTGACTATATATAATTGTAAATTGTCCCTAGGGTGGTGTTCGTGTGCGGGGATCGCTGGTCGGTGCGGACTCAGTGGGCTGAATGGCCTGTTTCCGCGCTGTACCTCTAAACTAAACTAAATCTTTATTTGGTCGATCAGGCAGTATTCGGTCTAACTGATGTACCAATGACTCTCACGATGTTATGCATATTGCAATAGCATCTTTCATGTCCAATAACACATAAACAACACACAGTCTAACTGCCTTCCTGATTTAATTTTATCGCTGTATGCTTCGCTGTCACCTTCTCCGAGCTGACTATGATCTATTCTACATTCTCATCGTTCCTCATCCCCTCTGATGTCTCGTTTTCACACCTTACCCTTCTTTAGCTCTGGGAGCTAAAGGAATCAAGGGATATGGGGAGAAAGCAGGAATGGGAGTGCAGAGTAGGTTTCCTAGGTTAATTCCCGGAATGGCGGGACTGTCGTATGTTGAAAGACTGGAGCGACTAGGCTTGTATACACTGGAATTTAGAAGGATGAGAGGGGATCTTATCGAAACATATAAGATTATTAAGGGGTTGGACAAGTTAGAGGCAGGAAACATGTTCCCAATGTTGGGGGAGTCCAGAACCACAGGCCACAGTTTAAGAATAAGGGGTAGGCCATTTAGAACGGAGATGAGGAAAACCTTTTTCAGTCAGAGAGTTGTGAAGCTGTGGAATTCTCTGCCTCAGAAGGCAGTGGAGGCTAATTCTCTGGATGCCTTCAAGAGAGAGTTAGATAGAGCTCTTAAAGATAGAGGAGTCAGGGGGTATGGGGAAAGGGCAGGAACAGGGTACTGATTGTGAATGATCAGCCATGATCACATTGAATGGCGGTGCTGGCTCGAAGGGCCGAATGGCCTACTCCTGCACCAACTTTCTATGTTTCCAATAGACAATAGGTCCAGGAGTAGGCCATTCAGCCCTTCGAGCCAGCACCGCCATTCAATGCGATCATGGCTGATCACTCTCAATCAGTACCCCGTTCCTGCCTTCTCCCCATACCCCCTCACTCCGCTATCCTTAAGAGCTCTATCCAGCTCTCTCTTGAAAGCGTCCAACGAACTGGCCTCCACTGCCTTCTGAGGCAGAGAATTCCACACCTTCACCACTCTCTGACTGAAAAAGTTCTTCCTCATCTCCGTTCTAAATGGCCTACCCCTTATTCTTAAACTGTGGCCCCTGGTATCTTATCTCTGCGTCTCCCTCTCCGCTGACTCTCAGTCTGAAGAAGGGTCCCCGACCCTAAACCGTCGCCCATTCCTTCCCTCCAGAGATGCTGCCTGCCTCACTGAGTCACTCTATCATTGTGCGTCTATCTTCGGTGTAAACCAGCGTCTACACACATAAGCTTGCGAACTGGTTCTATTCCACGCGTAAAGATTTTAAGTCAACCGGCCCCTTAATTGCTCAGTAAAACTGATTTCACGACACGACTTCTGTTTACAACAGGTAGGCAGACGGATTTACATCGAAGAATACCTCTAAGTACTTAAATATAGTGCGCGTGGAGTGCGTTAAAAGATGTTTTAAACCACCATTGAGTTCCCTGGAAATTTCTTTCGAACCGCCAACTACAGTCCTGGAGCCATAAATCTCCCAGCAGAGTGTTTACACGGGTTTTTACTGCAGAGGAAGATTTGTTGCAGCAAGCCATCTATCACCACCATCCAGGCTGGGTTTTCTTTTAACCAAAACCCCGGCATCTCACTGTGGGGTTTAAAGTCGTCTGCATCTCTGCATATCTGCACTCGGCCGCAGCCTAGCAGAGCTGGTCCTTAAATTAACATCATAGAAACATAGAAAATAGGTGCAGGAGTAGGCCACGCGGCCCTTCCAGCCAGCATCGCCATTCAATATGATCATGGCTGATCATCCAGAATCAGATTATTATCTGAATAGTGTCAAGTTAGGAAAAGGGGACGTACAATGAGATCTGGGTGTCCTAGTGCACCAGTCACTGAAAGGAAGCATGCAGGTACAGCAGGCAGTGAAGAAAGCCAATGGAATGTTGGCCTTCATAACAAGAGGAGTTGAGTATAGGAGCAAAGAGGTCCTTCTGCAGTTGTACAGGGCCCTAGTGAGACCACACCTGGAGTACTGTATGCAGTTCTGGTCTCCAAATTTGAGGAACTATATTCTTGCTATTGAGGGCGTGCAGCATAGGTTTACTAGGTTAATTCCCGGAATGGCGGGACTGTCGTATGTTGAAAGACTGGAGCGGCTAGGCTTGTATACACTGGAATTTAGAAGGATGAGAGGGGATTTTATTGAAACATATTAGATTATTAAGGGGTTGGACACGTTAGAGGCAGGAAACATGTTCCCAATGTTGGGGGAGTCCAGAACCAGGGGCCACAGTTTTTAGAATAAGGGGTAGGCCATTTAGAACGGAGATGAGGAAAAGCTTTTTCAGTCAGAGAGTTGTAAATCTGTGGAATGCTCTGCCTCAGAAGGCAGTGGAGGCCAATTCTCTGGATGCCTTCAAGAGAGAGTTAGATAGAGCTCTTAAAGATAGAGGAGTCAGGGGGTATGGGGAAAGGGCAGGAACGGGGTACTGATTGTGAATGATCAACCATGATCACATTGAATGATGGTGCTGGTTCGAAGGGCCGAATGGCCTACTCATGCACCTATTGTCTATAGTCTATAGTACCCCGTTCCCGCTCCCCCCCCCCCCCCCCCCCCCACATCCCTTGATTCTGTTAGCCCTAAGAGCTCAATCTCACTCTCTCTTGAATACATCCAGTGAATCGGCCTCCACTGCCTACTGCGGCGAAGAATTCCACAGATTCACAACTCTCTGGGTGAAAAAGTCTTTCCTCATCTCTGTCCCTTTATTCTTAGATTGTGACCCCCTTGGGTTCTGGACTCCCCCAACATCGGGAACATTTTTCCGACATCCTGCCTGTCCAATCCCTTAAGAATTGTATATGTCCCACAGTCACGGTGAGAATGTACAAACTCCGTACAGACAGCACCCTTAGTCAGGATCGAATTGTCTACCATAATCTCACTGAATGGCAGACTGGTTATGAAGGGCAAAATAGTCAAATAAAGGATATTTCCCTTGGGCAGCTTACACCCCAGCGGGCATGAGTATTTACTTCTCTCACTTCCAGTAACCCTTGCTTTCTCCTAGTTCCATCCTAGTTCTCCGACCAGTCTGACTGCCCCCCTGATTAAAATCTCGTTGTCACCTTCCCCTCGCTAACAATGATCTTTAGTTTAGGAAAATAACTGCAGATGCTGGTACAAATCGAAGCTAATCACAAAATGCTGGAGTAACTCAGCGGGTCAGGCAGCATCTCGGAGACGTTTCGGGTCGAGACCCTTCTTCAGACGATCTTTAGTTTATTTTAGCTTAGAGATACAGTGCGCAAAAGGTGAACTGCTGTGTATCCATCTGATCTTCTGGATGCTCCCGGTTTCCTCCCACACTCCAAAGGTGTGCAGGTTTATTAGGTTAATCGGCTTCTGAAAATTGCCTCTAGTGTGTGGGATGGGAAACTGGGATTACAGAACTGGCGTGCGGGTGGTCACAGTTCGGAGTGGACTCGGTGGGCCGAAGAGCCTGTTCCTAGTTTAGTTTAGTTTAGTTTGGAGAGAGAGCGTGGAACCAGGCCATTCGGCCCACCGAGTCCGCGCCGACCAGCGATCCCCACACATTAACGCTGCCCGACACTCACCAGGGACAGTTTTTTAAAAACATTTAAAAACCCCAAGCCGATTAACCCACAAACCGGTTCTGTCTTTGGAGTGTGGGAGGAAACGTTGAAGAAGTTTAGTTTAGTTTAGAGACACAGCGCGGAAATAGGCCCTTCGACCCACCGAGTCCGCGCCGCCCAGCGATCCCCGCACACTAACACTATCCTACGCACACTCGGGACAATTCACATTTATAACAAACCAATTTAGATTTTTTAGATTTTTTAGATTTAGAGATACAGCGCGGAAACAGGCCCTTCGGCCCACCGAGTCCGCGCCGACCAGCGATCCCCGCACATTAACACTATCCTACACACACTAGGGACAATTTTTTACATTTTACCCAGTCAATTAACCTACAAACCTGTACGTCTTTGGAGTGTGGGAGGAAACCGAAGGTCTCGGAGAAAACCCACGCAGGTCACGGGGAGAACGTACAAACTCCGTACAGACGGCGCCCGTAGTCGGGATCGAAGCCAACGTTTTTGGCGTTGTTTGGCAGCATCTATACCGCTGCACCACCTAAAGTGCCATCCTAAAGTTCCGCTGTGTCTCTAAAACTATAACAGTATATCATCTGTTTTTCTTCCCCTAAGTGGCCCACACTGACTTGAGACTGTTTCCTTCATTCTTCAGGCCTAGAAAATAACCTCTTAAATTCATCTTGTCAACCCTCTCAGAATCCTATGTATATCAATGAGATTGCAGTGCAGGGAGTGAGCACGGAATAAATTTGTTCAATATATATTTCCACGCATATGATTGATTGACTGATACCGCATGGAAACAGGAAATTTGGACCGTCGAGTCCACGCCGACCATGCCAATGCCGAAAGTGGAGCGGGGGAAAAGAAAAATAATTTATCCTCTGTGCAAAGTTGCGAAGAGTGGAATTTATTGGGTTGGATAAGGATTAGGTTTGGAGTTAAGGTTCGGGTGGAAACAGAACGCTTGTCTCTCTTATTATTCTCAAACATCGAGAGCCATGGTTTGATAGATTATTTGAACTCTTTGATTGAAAAGGCACAGCAGAGAAGCAGGCCCTTCGACCCACCAAGACGAGAATGGTCCCGGCAACGAGTGGCGTAAGAAAATAACTGCAGATGCTGGTACAAATCGAAGGTATTTATTCACAAATTGCTGGAGTAACTCAGCGGGTCAGGCAGCATCTCAGGAGAGAAGGAATGGGTGACGTTTGGGGTCGAGACCCTTCTTCAGGCGGCAATGAGTGGGATCACTCGGTCTGATGATCGTTTGACGGCACTGGGCCTATACTCGCCGAAGATTACAAGGATCGGGGGGGGGGACCTCATTAAAACTTCTCAGAATCGTGAATGGTCTGGACAGGGTGGATGTGGAGAGGACGTTTCCACTAGTGGGAGAGTCTAGGACCTGAGGGCACAGCCTCAGAATTGAAGGACGCGCCTTTAGAAAGGTGATGAGGACAGTGGTGAATCTGTGCAATTCTTTGCCACAGAAGGCTGTGGAGGCCAAATCAATGGATATTCTTAAAGGCGGAGATAGATAGATTCTTGATTAATACGGGTGTCAGGGGAGAAGACAGGAGAATGGGATTAGGAGGGGAAACATAGAAACATAGAAAATAGGTGCAGGAGTAGGCCATTCGGCCCTTCGAGCCTGCACCGCCATTCAATATAATCATGGCTGATCATCCAGCTCAGTAACCTATACCTGCCTTCTCTCCATACCCCCTGATCCCTTTAGCCACAAGGGCCACATCTAACTCCCTCTTAAATATAGCCAATGAACTGGCCTCAACTACCTTCTGTGGCAGAGAATTCCACAGACTCAACACTCTCTGTGTGAAGAAATGTTTTCTCATCTCGGTCCTAAAAGACTTCCCCCTTATCCTTAAGCTGTGACCCCTGGTTCTGGACTTCCCCAACATCGGGAACAATCTTCCCGCATCTAGCCTCTCCAACCGCTTAAGAATTTTATATGTTTCTATAAGATCCCCCCTCAGCGAGTATAAGCCTAGTCTATCCAATCTTTCTTCATATGAAAGTCCTGCCATCCCAGGGATCAATCTGGTGAACCTTCTCTGAACTCCCCCTAACGCTAGAATGTCTTTCCTCAGATTAGGAGACCAAAACTGGCACAATACTACAGGTGTGGTCTCACCAAGGCCCTGTACATCTGCAGCAGAACCTCCCTGCTCCTATACTCAAATCCTCTTGCTATGAATGCCAACATACCATTCGCATACCATTCAGAGAGATAGATCAGTCATGATTTATTGGCGGAATAGACTTAGAGTCATATTAGACTGATAACATCAGTCTGAAGAAGGGTCTCGACCCGAAACGTCACCCATTCTTTCTCTCCTGAGATGCTGCCTGACCTGCTGAGTTACTCCTGCATTTTGTGAAATAGAGTCATAGAGTGATACAGTGTGACAACAGGCCCTTCGGCCCAACTTGCCCACACCGGCCCACATGACCCAGCTACACTAGTCCCACCTGCCCGCGTTTGGTCCATGTCCAAACCTTCCTATTGTGACTCGGTGGGCCGAGTGGCTTAATTCTGCTCCTGTCACTAATGACCCTGAATACCTTCCTGTTGAATGGGGATAGTGAGAGAGGGCACAGTCATAGAATTAAGACCTCACAAAATGGTACATCAATCACAAGTGACGACTGAACTTTGAGGCAGAAGTGCCCCGGCATTGCAACAATAATTTGCATTTAAATAACTGCGCTCGAACAATATGAATAATGCCCCGTGGTTTTCTTCCACAAGGACACTGGGGGCGAACTGAAACGAAAACGAAAAGATTGATACTCTTGGAATGGTGAAAATCTTTGGTGGAAGACAAAATCTCCAGGAACAGGCGAAAATGGAAGGAACATTCAGGTGAAGGGAAAGGGAAAGGATGCATTGCTCTGAGCGGCACGGCGGCGCAGCGGTAGATTTGCTGCCTCACAGCGCCAGAGACCCAGGTTCGATCCTGACTACGGGTGCTGTCTGTACTGAGTTCGTACGTTCTCCCCGTGACCCGCGTGGGTTTTCTCCGGGTGCACCGGTTTCCTGCCGCTCTCCAAAGACGTACAGGTTTGTAGATTAATTGGCATCTGTAAATTGTCCCTGAGGTGCAGAATTGATACAAGGCAGCACGGTGGCACACACACACACACACACACACACACACACACACACACACACACACACACACACACACACACACACACACACACACACACACACACACACACACACACACACACACACACACACACACACACACGGTGGTGCGACGATAGAGTTGCTGCCTTACAGCACCAGAGTCCCGGGTTCGATCCTGACTGCGGGTGCTTGTCTGTACGGAGTTAATAGACAATAGACAATAGGTGCAGGAGGAGGCCATTCAGCCCTTCGAGCCAGCACCACCATTCAATGCGATCATGGCTGATCACTCTCAATCAGTACCCCGTTCCTGCCTTCTCCCCATACCCCCTCACTCTGCTATCCTTAAGAGCTCTATCCAGCTCTCTCTTGAAAGCATCCAACGAACTGGTCTCCACTGCCTTCTGAGGCAGAGAATTCCACACCTTCACCACTCTCTGACTGAAAAAGTTCTTCCTCATCTCCGTTCTAAATGGCCTACCCCTTATTCTTAAACTGTGGCCCCTTGTTCTGGACTCCCCCAACATTGGGAACATGTTTCCTGCCTCTAATGTGTCCAATCCCCTAATTATCTTATATGTTTCAATAAGATCCCCCCTCATCCCCCCCTCAACGTTTGTACGTTGTCCCTGTGACCTGCGTGGGTTTTCTCCGGGTGCTCCGGTTTCCTCCCACACTCCAAAGACGTGCAGGTTTGTAGGTTAATAGACAATAGACAATAGGTGCAGGAGCAGGCCATTCGGCCCTTCGAGCCAGCACCACCATTCAATGTGATCATGGCTGATCATTCTCAATCAGTACCCCGTTCCTGCCTTCTCCCCGTACCGCCTGACTCCGCTATCCTTAAGAGCTCGATCTAGGATAGTTTCTAGGATGTGTAGGATAGTTTTGGTGTCTGGGGTGATCGCTGGTTGGCATGGACTCGATGGGCTGAAGGGCCTGTTTTCACGCTGCATCCCTAAAATCTCTACCGAGGTGCAGCGAAAAGCTTTGTTTTTTATGCTCTCCGAACAAATCAGATAATACTACACGAGGTGTAGGCCGATAGGTGGGTGAACCGAGGCAAATGCTCGCAGCATCTCTGGAGAAAAGGAATAAGTGACGTTTCGGGTCGAGACCCTTCTTCAGACTTCGAGACTTCAGGAGAAGGGTGTCGACCCGAAACGTCCCCTGTTCCTTTTCTCCAAAGGATGTTCCTTTATGGGGATGTTGCCAGGACTAGAGGGTGTGAGCTGTAGGGAGAGGTTGAGCAGGCCGGGTCTCTATTCCATGCAGCAGAAGAGGACGAGGGGAGATCTTACAGAGGTGTACAAAACCATGAGAGGAATAGATCGGGTAAAAGCAGAGTCTTTTACCCAGAGTAGGGGAATCGAGGACCAGAGGACATAGGTTCAAGGTGAAGGGGAAAACATTGAATAGTCACCCCACACACTAGAATTATCCTAAACACACTCGGGACAGTTACGGGACAGCTCTCTCTTGAAAGCATTCAGATAATTGGCCTCCACTGCCCTCTGAGGCAGAGAATTCCGCAGATTCACAACTCTCTGACTGAAAAAGTTTTTCCTCATCTCCGTTCTAAATGGCCTACCCCTTATTCTTAAATTGTGGCCCCTCGTTCTGGACTCCCCCAACATTGGGAACATGTTTCCTGCCTCTAACGTGTCCAACCCCTTAATAATCTTTATAAGAAGATAACTGCAGATGCTGGTACAAATCGAAGGTATTTATTCACAAAATGCTGGAGTAACTCAGCAGGTCAGGCAGCATCTCAGGAGAGAAGGAATGGGTGACGTTTCGGGTCGAGACCCTTCTTCAGACCCTTAATAATCTTATACGTTTCGATAAGATCCCCTCTCATCCTTCTAAATTCCAGTGTATACAAGCCTAGTCACTCCAGTCTTTCAACATATGACAGTCCCGCCATTCCGGGAATTAACCTAGTAAACCTACGCTGCACGCCCTCAATAGCAAGAATATCCTTCCTCAAATTTGGAGACCAAAACTGCACACAGTACTCCAGGTGCGGTCTCACTAGGACCCTGTACAACTGCAGAAGGACCTCTTTGCTCCTATACTCAACTCCTCTTGTTATGAAGGCCAATATTCCATTGGCTTTCTTCACTGCCTGCTGTACCTGCATGCTTCCTTCCAGTGACTGATGCACTAGGACACCCAGATCTCGTTGTACGTCCCCTTTTCCTAACTTGACACCATTCAGATAACACTCTGCCTTCCTATTCTCACCACCAAAGTGGATAACCTCACACTTATCCACATTAAACTGCATCTGCCATGCATCCGCCCACTCACACAACCTGTCCAAGTCACCCTGCAACCTCATAGCTTCTTCCTCACAGTTCACACTGCCAACCAGCTTTGTGTCATCTGCAAATTTGCTAATGGTACTTTTGATCCCTTCATCCAAGTCATTAATGTATATTGTAAATAGCTGCGGTCCCAGCACCGAGCCTTGCAGTACCCCACTAGTCACTGCCTGCCATTCTGAAAGGGACCCATTTATCCCCACTCTTTGCTTTCTGTCTGCCAACCAATTTTCTATTTTTCTTGATTTTTCAGTGGAGCAGGCAAAATGTGTATGAAGGAACGGCAGATGCTGGTTTAAACTGTAGATAGACTCAAAATGCTGGAGTAACTCAGCGGGATAGGCAACATCTCCGGAGAGAAGGAATGGGTGACGTCACGTTAACCCGGTTTCATCTTTCCACAGATGCTGCCCGACTTGCTGAGAGAGTGTCTCCTGCACTTTCTCTTTTTGACACGGAACCTGTCAGGTCCAACTGCAAGCACCAAATTCACGGCCAAATTCGCACTTGCCAAAACCGTCACGTTTTCCGCGTTCAACTCCGGTGCTCGAAACGCGGATTGCCAAATGTTAGGCAAACATGTCTCATGCCTTGAATGAGGTGCCAATCAGCGGAGAAATGAAAGAAATACTCCAACAGACAATTTAATAAGGAGAGCTCTCCGGGCGGGTGCTGATAAAGGCACTAAAAATTCTGCAGAGTGCAGCGAAAATCTTTCCAAACAATTCATCACGGAAGACAAAGAAAGGAGTCTCGTGTGTCATCTGTTTTTGTTTCTTGCTTATCTCTTGTTTGATGCAGAAGTCACTTGAATGCAATTTCACTTGCTGACAAAAACGTCTCCTCATTTACACTTAGAAACATGGAAACATGGAAAATAGGTGCAGGAGTAGTCTATTCAGCCCTTCCAGCCAGTACTGCCATTCCATACGATCATGGCTGATCATCCAAAATCAGTGCCTCTCTTTCTCTCTCTCTCTCTCTCTCTCTCTCTCTCTCTCTCTCTCTCTCTCTCTCTCTCTCTCTCTCTCTCTCTCTCTCTCTCTCTCTCTCTCTCTCTCTCTCTCTCTCTCTCTCTCTCTCTCTCTCTCTCTCTCTCTCTCTCTCTCTCTCTCTCTCTCTCTCTCTCTCTCTCTCTCTCTCTCTCTCTCTCTCTCTCTTTATCTCTCTCTATCTCTCTCTCTCTCTCACTTCTGCCCTATTGTAAATCGTTAGCCCCAAGAGCTCATTCTAACACTCTCTCTCTCTCTCTCTCTCTCTCTCTCTCTCTCTCTCTCTCTCTCTCTCTCTCTCTCTCTCTCTCTCTCTCTCTCTCACACTTCTGCCCTATAGGAATTAGGTTTGTAAATCGCTCAGCATCATCCTGCAATACTCAGTCAGTAAGGAGAGTTTCTGAAAAATGGTCTCGACTTGAGACGTCACCCATTCATTCCTTCCCGCCAGAGATGCTGCCCGTCCCGCTGAGTTGCTCCAGCATTTTGTGTCTATCTTCGGTTTAAACCAGCATCTGCAGTTCCTTCCTGCACACAGAGAGTTAAAGGCAGATCACAAGGAACATGAGCTGAATTAGGCCATTCGGCCCATCAAGTCTACTCCACCATTCAATCATGGCTGATCTATCTCTCCCTCCTAAAATTTTTTCAGTCAGAGAGTTGTAAATCTGTGGAATTCTCTGCCTCAGAAGGCAGTGGAGGCCAATTCTCTGAATGCATTCAAGAGAGAGCTAGATAGAGCTCTTAAGGATAGCGCAGTCAGGGGGTATGGGGAGAAGGCAGGAACGGGGTACTGATTGAGAATGATCAGCCATGATCACATTGAATGGTGGTGCTGGCTCGAAGGGCCAAATGGCCTACTCCTGCAGCTATTGTCTATTGTCTATTGTCTATTGTCTAACCCCATTCTCCTGCCTTCTCTCCATAACTCCCGACACCCGTACTAATCAAGAATCTATCTATCTCTGCCTTAAAAATATCCCCTGACTTGGCCTCCACAGCCAACTGTGGCAAACAATTCCACAGATTCACCACCCACCGACTAAAGAAATTTCTCCTCATCTCCTTCCTAAAAGAATGTTCTTTAATTCTGAGCCTATGACCTCTAGGTTTAGTTTAGTTTAGTCTTGTTTAGGGATACGGCGCAGAAACAGGCCCTTCGGCCCTCCCAGTCCGTGCCGACCAGCGATCCCCACAAATTAACACCACCCTACACACACTAGGGACAATTTTATATTTATACCAAGCCAATTAACCTGTAGGAAGGAACTGCAGATGCTGGTTTAAACCGAAGAGAGGCGCAAAATGCTGGAGTAACTCAGCGGCACAGTCAGTGTAAGAAATTACTCGCTGGAATTTAGAAGATTGAGGGGGGATCTTATAGAAACTTACAAAATTCTTAAGGGGTTGGACAGACTAGATGCAGGAAGATTGTTCCGAATGTTGGGGAAGTCCAGAACAAGGGGTCACAGTTTAAGGATAAGGGGGAAGTCTTTTAGGACCGAGATGTGAACTTTTTTTTCACACAGAGTGGTGAATCTGTGGAATTCTCTGCCACAGAGGGTAGTTGAGGCCAGTTCATTGGCTATATTTAAGAGGGAGTTAGATGTGGCCCTTGTGGCTAAAGGGATCAGGGGGTATGGAGAGAAGGCAGGTACGGGATACTGAGTTGGATGATCAGCCACGATCATATTGAATGGCGGTGCAGGCTCGAAGCGCCGAATGGCCTACTCCTGCACCTATTTTCTATGTTTCTATGTTTCTATTAACTGCAGATCCTGGTACAAATGGAAGGTATTAAATTCGCAAAATGCTGGAGTAACTCAGCAGGTCAGGCAGCATCTCTAGAGAGAAGGAATGGGCGACGTTTCGGGTCAAGACCCTTCATCAGTCTAGGACTTACAAACTCTGACCTGTAAACCTGTAGGTCTATGGAGCGTGGGAGGAAACCGAAGATCTCGGAGATCACGGGGGTGCACGCACAAACGCAGCGCCCGCGGCCGGGATCGAACCCGGGTCTCTGGCAGCTGTAAGCGCTGTAAGGCAGCAACTCAACTGCTTCGCCGGCGTGCAGCGTAGGTTTACTAGGTTAATTCCCGGAATGGCGGGACTGTCATATGTTGAAAGACTGGAGCGACTAGGCTTGTATACACTGGAATTTAGAAGGATTAGAGGGGATCTTATCGAAACGTATAAGATTATTAAGGGGTTGGACACGTTAGAGGCAGGAAACATGTTCCCAATGTTGGGGGAGTCCAGAACCAGGGGCCACAGTTTAAGAATAAGGGGTAGGCCATTTAGAACAGAGATGAGGAAAATCTTTTTCAGTCAGAGAGTTGTGAATCTGTGGAATTCTCTGCCTCAGAAGGCAGTGGAGGCCAATTCTCTGAATACATTCAAGAGAGAGCTAGATAGAGCTCTTAAGGATAGCGGAGTCAGGGGGTATGGGGAGAAAGCAGGAACGGGGTACTGATTGAGAATGATCAGCCATGATCACATTGAATGGCGGTGCTGGCTCGAAGGGCCGAATGGCCTACTCCTGCACCTATTGTCTATTGTCTATTGTCTATTGTGACACCCAGGTCACGGAGGTAAACCCTCAGTTTAAAAATAAATCAAAAGGAAGGTATTTTCAAGGGCGTGTTTGCTTGTCAAAGTGGGCAGCTGGCTCACACAGCGACCTCGCTCATTTGCATGCAATGCTTAAGAAAGCAATACGAGGAAGGAGATTGAAATTTATTAACTGCGAACGAACACGACAATGCAGAAAATGAGGAAAGATTGGAATAATTTATTTTGTGTTAATGACCCTGTTTGCCCTTGAGTACTAGTAAACAACATTTGTTTCAATTGGAATTGAAATGAAGAAATAACAGCCTTGGCAAATTGAATTCATCGGTGTTGAGTTGTCTTGTATGACTGCGGTTTCTTCAATGTTAATGAGAGCCCGACTTTGATATTGAATGTTGGATTGAATGTAATGTAAGCCAATACGATAATAAAAAAAGTTTTTTTGACAACAAAAAAAAAGACTTGCATTTTCAATGGCACTTTTCAATTCCACTTAAGCTCAACGCGGAATGTTCTGGGTCGGGGACGTGCCGCGCGAGAGAACGAAGATCGGAGAATGTGGGGGGGGGGAGCAACGAGGGACCAGGTGTGGTGGGGGCTGCTGACGAACAACGAGGGACCCAGCGTGGGGGCGCTGCCAAGTGAACAAAGAGCGACCTCGAATGGGAGGGGGGCGGGATGGGGGGGTGGGAACAACCGAGAACAAAAGCCGCCGAGAACGAAGGGAGACCACTGGGGACCACATTGAATTTAATAACTGAATTGAATTGAATATGTTTTATTACACGTACAAGGAATGTGCCTTGGTGCTCCGCTCGCAAGTAACAACACCAACATACAGCAAACAATTAGGAATAAAACATAAAACATCAAAACATGAAGAATAAAACATGATAGTTTAAACGTGTGAAGAATGAAATAAAATACCAGAGCAAAAGGAGGCTACAGACTTTTGTTTATTGAGTAGAGCTGCTGCTCGTGGGGGGAAAAAAGCTGTTTTTATGTCCGGCTGTGGCTGCTTTGACAGACCGGAGTCGCCTTCCAGAGGGAAGTGCTTCGAAGAGTTTGTGGCCAGGTTGAGAGGGGTCAGAGACGATCTTGCCCGCTCGCTTCCTGGCCCTTGCAGTGTACGGTTCGTCGATGGGGGGGGGGGAAGGTTGCAGCCGACAACCTTCTCGGCTGATCGAACGATTCGTTGCAGCCTCCGGATGTCGTGCTTGGTGGCTGAGCCGAACCAGACCATGATGGAGAAGGTGAGGACGGACTCAACGATGGCAGTGTAGAACTGCATTGAACTGCATTGTCGGCGCCCTTTAGGTGGCAACCCTTTGCATACTTTGTGTATGGAGTGCAAAAGCAAAGAATTTCACCGTGACCTGCCACACGTGATAACAACGTATCAATCATGTTTTGTAGCCAAAATCAATAGTTCTGCTATCACCAGAGGTACAGTATGGAAACAGGCCCTTCAGCCCACAGAGTCCATGCCAACCATTGATCACTGGTTCACACCAGTTCCGTGTTAGCCCACTTCCTCAGCCAGGAGTCAATTTTCACTGTACCTCGGTACACGTGACAATAAACTAAACTCAACCTAAATGTCCTTCTCTCCCTCCCCCCCCCTCCCTCTACTATAACCAGTCAAAAGAAGGGTCCGACCAAAAACGTCGCCTATCCATGTCCTCCAGTGATGTTGCCTGACCTGCTGTGTTACTGCAGTGCTTGGTGTTTGGTTTGGTTTAATATGGTATGTACGCCGCTGAATGCGCCGCCCCAGCATGGTGCCGCAGCGCTCATACCAGCAAGCTAGACGCCACCCTCAGCGACACCATGCGGATCACCACTGGCTGCCTACGCCCCACTCCGACGGTATGGCGCAGGTATGGCGCCCGCCAAGCTTCGTAGAGAGTTCTTCACTCATAGGCTGGTGTGCAAGGCCCCATCGGACCTTTGCCAAACATCCTTCGCACCACCTCGCCCGGGATTCACAGCAACTGGGACCTCAATGCCTGTCAATAGACAATAGACAATAGATAATAGGTGCAGGAGGAGGCCATTCGGCCCTTCGAGCCAGCACCGCCATTCAATGTGATCATGGCTGATCACTCTCAATCAGTACCCCATTCCTGCCTTCTCCCCATACCCCCTGACTCCGCTATCCTCAAGAGCTCTATCTAGCTCTCTCTTGAATGCATTCAGAGAATTGGCCTCCACTGCCTTCTGAGGCAGAGAATTCCACAGATTCACAACTCTCTGACTGAAAAAGTTTTTCCTCATCTCAGTTCTAAATGGCCTACCCCTTATTCTTAAACTGTGGCCCCTGTTTCTGGACTCCCCCAACATTGGGAACATGTTTCCTGCCTCTAACGTGTCCAACCCCTTAATAATCGTCGCCCTTTCTCCCGTCATGCAGCGACCCTCTGTGGCTCCGGTTCCAACATACTAGGAGCATGGAGAACCAGCTGGGAACAGACATCGCCACCTCCTCAACTCACTGTCGCACCGAACACCACAGCCCCACCCGGCTCGGACACGCCCCGCAAAAGCGGGTCGCCCTGAACCGGCTCCTCACAGGGGTCGGCCGGTCCGATGCCAACGTGCATCGTTGGGGGTTGCGTCCATCAGCAGCCTGCGTGTGTGGAGCAGACCAGCAAACAGCGCAGCACGGCATGTTCGACTGCGCTGTCCTCTGTCCCCCTGGTGGAGGGGTAGACCTCACGGCCCTCGACAACAGCACATTGCACTGGGCTACAGCGCCTGGAGGGCGTTACATAACCTCTGCTGCCTCAAACGCAAGAAGAAGAGGAGTTTGGTTTAGTTTTGTTTAGTTTCTTTTAACGACACAGCGTGGAAACAGGCCCTTCGGCCCACCGAATCCACGCCGGCCAGCGATCCCCGCACACTAACACGAACCTGCACACACAAGGGACGATTTACATTTATACCAAGCCAATTAATCAAGTCAAGTCAAGTCAAGTCAATTTTATTTGTATAGCACATTTAAAAACAACCCACGTTGACCAAAGTGCTGTACATCAGTTCAGGTACTAAGGACGAACATACAATGGCACACAAACATAACAGCACATACATAAACAGTTCACAGCGCCCCCTCAGAGGGCCTCAAACGCTAGGGAGATATAGAAGAAATGAATGAAAGACATGCCAAAAAAAGTAACAATAGACAATAGACAATAGGTGCAGGAGGAGGCCATTCGGCCCTTAGAGCCAGCACCGCCATTCAATGTGATCATGGCTGTTCATTCTCAATCAGTACCGCGTTCCTGCCATACCCCCTGACTCCGATGACAAAGGAAACAGGCCATTGTTAGCTGTGGTCCAGGTCTTCTTCTTGCGTTTGAGGCAGCAGAGGTTCTGTAACGCCCTCCAGGCGCTGTAGCCAGTGCAATGTGCTGTTGTCGAGGGGCCGTGAGGTCTACCCCTCCACCAGGGGGACGGAGGACAGTGCAGTCGAGAATGCCGTGCTGCGCTGTTTGCTGGTCTGCTCCACACACGTAGGCTGCTGATGGACACAACCCCCAACGATGCACGTTGGCCTCGGACCGGCCGACCCCTGTGCGGAGCCAGTTCAGGGCGACCCACTCTTTGCGGGGCGTGTCCGAGCCGGGTGGGGCTGTGGTGTTCGGTGCGACAGTGAATTGAGGAGGTGGCGAAGTCTGTTCCCTACAATTAGCCTACAAACCTGTACGTCTTTGGAGAGTGGGGAGGAATTGAAGAACCTGAAAAAAACCCACGCAGGTCACGGGGAGAACGTTCGAACGTTCGAACTCCGCACACGAACTCCGCACCCGTGGTCAGGATCGAACCCGAGTCTCTGGCGCTGTGAGGCAGCAACTCTACCGCCAGCACGACACATTCCTCCAATGAAGACCGTGTCTTTTTCTTTGTAGACAAACATCTGCAGTTCCTTGTTTCGACGGTACTAAGTGACTGTCTGAATATTTGAAGGTATCACAAAATGCTGGAGTAACTCAGCAGGTCAGGCAGCAGCTCGGAGAGGGGGGATGGGTGACGTTTCGGGTCGAGACCCTTCTTCAGTCTGAATATTTGTGTTACTTCAACAAAACAGGTCTTTCTCTCTCAGATGTCATCTGAAATAGCCACAGAAATGAAGCAGAGCGTCCTGTAATTGACATTAGTGGAGGATTACAAATCTGTAAAAGACCTTATCCACTTGTCCTATAATTAGTGAAACTGTTGAAAACAGATGGGGGAACAGATTCAAGGACTGGCATCATATTAATAGGAACTTACTGTGCACAGATTGGATGCCTATTTTCTTCGATTACACCACCATATCCTTTTTCATAACAGATGCTTTAGTTTAGTCTTGTTTAGGGATTCAGCAACGGAAACAGGCCCTTCGGCCCACCGAGTCCGTGCCTGACCCTCACTGTGGGCAATTCACAATTTTACCAAGCTAATTAACCTACAAAGCTGAACGCCTTTGTAGTGTGGGAGGAAACACAGGGGCCGTAGTTTAAGAATAAGGGGGTAGGCCATTTAGAACGGAGAAGAGAGGAAAAACTTTTTCACTCAGAGAGTTGTGAATCTGTGGGATTCTTTGCCTCAGAAGGCAGTGGAGGCCAATTCTCTGGATGCTTTCGAGAGAGAGCTAGATAGAGTCAGGGGGTATGGGGAGAGGGCAGGAACGGGGTACTGATTGTGGATGATCAGCCATGATCACATTGAATGGCGGTGCTGGCTCGAAGGGACGAATGGCCTCCTCCTGCACCTATTGTCGATTGTCTATTGAAACTGAAGCACTCGGAGAAAACCCACGGGGAGAACGTACAAACTCCGTAAAGACAGCACCTGTTGTCTGGATTGAACCCGGGTCTCTGGCGCTGTAAGGCAGCAACTTTACCGTGCCTAAAGTTTGGTTTAGTTTAGTTTATTGTCATGTGTACAGAGGTACAGTGAAAAACGTTCTTGTTGCGCGCTATCCAATCAGCGGTAAGACTATGCATGATTAACATGAAAGGCACTCCTAAATGTGCAGATTTCTAGGTTATTTGGCTTCGGTAACATTTTTCTGCGTAGGATAAGAGTGTTTGTGTACAGGGATCGCTGATCGGCACGCACTCAGTGGGCCAGAAGGACCTGTTTCACACGAATCCTTTTGCAGCATTTGCACTGAGCTTCAGCTGGTCCTCCCCCAACGTGGGGTTTCAATGTGAAACGTTAACCCGGTCTCATCTTTCCACAGATGCTGCCCGACTTGCAGAGTGTCTCCTCCACTTTCTGTCTGCACGGAGGTTGTACGTTCTCCCCGTGACCCCCGTGGGTTTTGTCCGAGATCTTCGGTCTCCTCCCTCACTCCGAAGACGTACAGGCTTGCGGGTAAATTGGTTTGGTATAAATGTAAATTGTCCTGAGTGCGTTCAGGATAGTGTTAATGTGCGGGGATCGCTGGTCGGCGCGGACTCGGTGGGCCGAAGGGCCTGTTTCCGCGCTGTATCTCTAAACCAAACTAAACTTCTTCAAAGTAGACATACCTTAAGTAGATTTCGCAGTGGAGCGGTGTATGAAGAAACTACAGGTGCTGGTTTAAGCCGAAGATACACAAGATGCTGGAGTAACTCAGCGGGACAGGCAGCATCTCTGGAGAGAAGGAATGGGTGACGTTGCGTTAACCCGGTTTCTCTTTCCACAGATGCCGCCCGACTTGCTGAGGGAGCCTCTCCTGCACTTTCTGTTTTTTTAACATGGAATCTGTCAGATGCAACTGCAAGCACCACTCAATGCCAAATTCACACTTGCCAAAACAGTCACGATTTCTGTATTAAGCGCCGGGCTCGGAACACCAAAACACCGCCCTGCAAGTTGGCGGTTTGTGTTTCCCAGCTGTTGAACGGTGAACGCTTCATTGGATGGTCAGAACTCAGGATAGAAGGATGGGTCCTACATGGATGTCATTGCAGGGTGAATGGTTCTGGCAGGGCAACGGACAAGAGGGAGTTTGTACGTTCTCCCGGCGACCCGTGTGGGTTTTCTCCGAGATCTTCGGTTTCCTCCCACACTCCAAAGACGTACGGGCATGTAGGTTAATTGGCTTGGCGTATGTGTCCCTAGTGGGTGTAGGATAGTGTTAGTGTGCGGGGATCGCTGGGCGGCGCGGACCCGATGGGCCGAAGGGCCTATTTTTGCGCTGTACCTCCAAAAAACTAAAAACTAAAAAACTAAAAAACCTACAGCAACTGTCCCACCCTCACCTTAAACCTATTGCCCATTGAGGGGGCAATTTTATAGATGGCAATTAACCCCCAAACCCGCACACCCAGAGGGAGAACGTGCAAACCCCACACAGACAGCATCCAAGGTCAGGGTCGAACTGGGGTCTCTGGCACCCTGCGGGAAGCAACTTCTCTGCCACCATGCCGTCATGAATTAGTACAACTCCATTAGATATTCTGGCTGCTGTTCGGATTTTACTGCCAATTAGATTTTAAAGAGCAGCGTTCACGAGAGGATAAATCATTCCACAAAACCATCAGCCTTGTGAGTGCTATTGACGTTTTCCAGTGTAATACAATCAGATGTTATTTCTGTGCCCTGTACTCTAAAGCCATTAAACTGTAATTGTTTTAATCCATCGGTTTGAAGAACAAAGGTCAATCATATAGCTGCAGTAAATGATCATTAACGAATACATTTCTTGAAGGAACATTGTAAGGGGATAGCCTTTGGCCACTGTTGTGTTCGCAGAGGCTTGGAGAAATGGGGGAGAGTTTATAGGTGCAATTCCTGCCGCTCCATCAGTTCGGTTCAGTTTAGTTATTGTCACGTGCAGCGGGGTACGGTGAAAAGCTTTTTGTGGCGTGCTCTCCAGTACGCGGAAAGGCAATGCATGATTTCAATCGAGCCGTCCGCAATGTACAGATACATGATACGGGAATAACGTTTGGTGCTATAAGGGAAATTTGTGTTGAGCGACAAGGGGCGGACACGGTGGCGCAGCGGTAGAGTTGCTGCCCTACAGCGCCAGAGACCCGGGTTCGATCCCGACTACGGGTGCTGTCTGTACGGAGTTTGTACATTCTCCTCGTGACCGCGTGGGTTTTCTCCGGGTGCTCCGGTTTCTTCCCGCTCTCCAAAGACTTCCAGGTTTGGAGGTTTATTGGCTTTTGGCTAATAAACTTGTAACCTGTCCCTAGTGTGTGTAGGATAGTGTTAGTGTACGGGGATCGCTGGTCGGCGCGGACTCGGTGGGCCGAAAGGGATTGTTTTCCGCGCTATATCTCTAAACTAAACTAAACTAAACCATAAGTTTCTTATAGAAACTTACAAAATTCTTAAGGGGTTGGACAGGCTAGATACAGGAAGGTTGTTCCCGATGTTGGGGAAGTCCAGAACAAGGGGTCACAGTTTAAGGATAAGGGGGAAGTCTTTTAGGACCGAGATGAGAACGTTTTTTTTCACACAGAGAGTGGTGAATCTGTGGAATTCTCTGCCACAGAAGGTAGTTGAGGCCAGTTCATTGGCTATATTTAAGAGGGAGTTAGATGTGGCCCTTGTGGCTAAAGGGATCAGGGGGTATGGAGAGAAGGCAGGTGCGGGATACTGAGCTGGATGATCAGCCATGATCATATTGAATGGCGGTGCAGGCTCGAAGGGCCGAATGGCCTACTCCTGCACCTATTTTCTATGTTTCTATGTTTCTAAACGTGCAGGTTTGGAGGTAAATTGGCTTGGTAAATTTTCTGTAGTGTATAGGATAGACCTAATGTACGGACTCGGTGGGCCGAAGGGCCTGCTTCCTTGCTGTCTCTCTCAACTAAACTAAAGGAAGGACAGGGCAGGAAGCTGTGAATCCACACAAGTTGCCAAGACATTTGCGGAAAGAGGCATTTCACCCTCAAATACCTCCTGTGCTTTAAGAAACCATTGCATAGTTTTCAAGAGAGAGTTAGATTTAGCTCTTAGGGCTTAAGAGAATCAAGGGATATGGGGAAAAAGCAGGAACGGGGTACTGATTTTGGATGATCAGCCATGTTCATATTGAATGGCCTGCTGTCTCGAAGGGCCGAATGGCCTAGTTCACGACCTTTTTTTCTCTGCTAAAATGCATCAAAGCTTGTTGGGGGAAAGTTCAAGCACAAAGTGTTGGAGTAACTCAGCGGATCAGGCAGCATCTCTGGAGAACATGGATAGATGATGATCCTGGTCAGGACCATTCTTCACCCTGAAGCGTCATCTGTCCACATTCTCCAGAGACGCTGCCTAATCCACTGAGTTACTCCAGCACCTTGCGTCTTTTCTCGCACACCAACATCTGCAGTTCCTTGTGTACAAGTTCAAGCTGGTACTTAGCCCAGGAAGACCTCGCATATTGAGAGATTTGAGGTCATAAAATCTCACTCCACTTCATATCTTAGCGGGAGAACCCTGCGAAGAGTAAATTGTTCTGAGAAATGTTTAAAAATTAAACATAGAATTTAATTATTTTCCAAATGTTTCTTTTTGTCACTTTTTTTATCTATCTCTTAATTCATTCTTCCTCTCCCATCTCTTCTCTTGACAACTCTTGATTTATCCAATCTTGGGAAACATAGAAACATTGAAAATAGGTGCAGGAGTAGGCCATTCGGCCCCTCGAGCCACGGTCAGAGATGCTGCCTGACCCGCTGAGTTACTCCAGCTTATCGAGCCCGACTTTAGTTGGCCTGAAGGGCCTTTTACCATACTGTATGACTTCATAACTCTGAGAATCCAGCAACTTGGTCCTCCTTTTGATAGAGAAGCCTGATTCTATTATATCTATATATATTTTTTACTTGTATTGTTTGAAAAAAGCACAATCTCAGTGAAATGTCAAAATCGCATAAAAGGAAACATCAAAGCGTGAGTTTCTGATTTGCTGACACAAAGTCATTGTACTGCCACTGAAAGGAAGTAAATTCTCCCTCTACATTCTCTATCTCTGTGTGCCTGCCTTTCACTGCCTTTGCTGTTATATTTACCCGGATCATCTTATTCTAAAACCGAACCACAGGAGACAGATTTTTCACAAAACAACTTTCGTGATGGAAAGGAAAAGATAAAGATAAATATCAACAACAAAAAAACAAAAAACGATGCACAACCTGGTGGAAAAATACTCTCCGTTAGTTACGGGAAGGGTAGATTCACCACATGGAGAGAGAGGTTAAGGATATTCTTGCTATTGAGGGCGTGCAGCGTAGGTTTACTAGGTTAATTCCCGGAATGGCGGGACTATCATATGTTGAAAGACTGGAGCGACTAGGCTTGTATACACTGGAATTTAGAAGGATGAGAGGAGATCTTATCGAAACGTATAAGATTATTAAGGGGTTGGACACGTTAGAGGCAGGAAACATGTTCCCAATGTTGGGGGAGTCCAGAACCAGGGGCCACAGTTTAAGAATAAGGGGTAGGCCATTTAGAACTGAGATGAGGAAAAACGTTTTCAGTCAGAGAGTTGTGAATCTGTGGAATTCTCTGCCTCAGAAGGCAGTGGAGGCCAATTCTCTGAATGCATTCAAGAGAGACTAGATAGAGTTCTTAAGGATAGCGGAGTCAGGGGTTATGGGGAGAAGGCAGGAACGGGGTACTGATTGAGAATGATCAGCCATGATCACATTGAATGGCGGTGCTGGCTCGAAGGGCTGAATGGCCTCCTCCTGCACCTATTGTCTATTGTCTATTGTCTAAGTAGACTGAGCTTGAAGATGGGGGGTAGCGCGGAAGAAGTGTCCCGATCCGAAACGTCACCCCTTCTTTTTCTCCAGAGATGCTGCCTGACCCGCTGAGTTGCTCCAGCTTATTGGACTCAGTGAAATGTCAAAACGGTGGCGCAGCGGTAGAGTTGCTGCCTTTCCAGCAAATGCAGCGCCGGAGACCCGGGTTCGGTCCCGACCGCGGGTGCTGTCTGTACGGAGTTTGCACGTTCTCCCCGTGACCCGCGTAGGTTTTCTCCGAGATCTTCGGTTTCCTCCCACACTCCAAAGGACGTACAGGTTTGTAGGTTAATTGGCACGGTGTAAGTGTAAATTGTCCCTAGTGGGTGTTGGACAGTGTTAACGTGCGGGGATCGCTGGTCGGCGCGGACCTGGTGAGCCGAAGGGCCTGTTTCCGCGCCGTATCTCTAAACTCTAAACTAAACCCGCTGAGTTGCTCCAGCACTTTGTGTATTTCTTAAGTAGGGTCAGGCAGCATCCCTGGAGATCTGAAGAAGGGTTTTCCACCTGAAAAGTCACCCATTCCTTCTCTCCAGAGATGCTGCCTGTCCCACTGTGTCTGTCTCTGGAGGACATGGATAGATTTCCTCATTGAAACTTACAGAATAATGAAAGGCCTGGATAGAGTGGATGTGGAGAGGACGTTTCCACTGGTGGGAGGGTCTAGGACCAGAGACCACAGTCTCAGAATTAAAGGGCGCTCTTTCGGAAAGGAGGTGAGGAGGATCTTCTTCAGTCAGAGGGTAGTTAATCCGTGGAACTCATTGCCACAGAAGGCTGTGGAGGCCAATCAGTGAATATTTTCCCACTCAGGCGATTGTTTAGGCGACTACAGGCGACTAGGCCGTCACCACGCGGTCGCCGGGGTGTCGCCTGTACGGCCGTGAGTCGTCTCCAAAGAGTCGTAGCGTTTTTCCGGTCGCTGCTGGATTTTGAAATGTTAAAAAAAATTCTGCGACTGTTGGTTTGACGCCAATGATCGTAGCTTGACGTCTCCTGACGGGGGCGCTGTCGTAGGTTGTCGCCAGGTGACGTAGGTTGTCGCCGGTGCTGACTTCGGTGAGTTCCATGGGCGACCGTCTACGTCAACCGGCGACAGGTAACGGCGTCAAAAACCGGAGGCCAAAATGACATGTCTTCAGTTGTCACCGACACGGTCGTAGGTTGTCATAGGTGCGGTCGTAGGTGGACGTCCTAAGTCGCGACGATTGGGTCGCCAGTGGCTTGACGTCGACTAGCTGGTAGGTTGTTGTAGCTTGTCGTGGACATTGACGTAGGGGGGGGGGGGTCCAGTCGCCGGTTTTTCGGTGAACTGCTACGACCATTGCAGTCGCCGGCAGTCGCCTAAAAAATCGCCTAAGTGGGACAGGCCACTTAAGGCAGAGATAGACAAATTCTTGATTAGAATGGGTGTCAAGGGTTTTGGGGAGAAGGCAGGAGAATGGGACTAGGAGGCAGTGATCAGCCATGATTGAATGGCGGAGTGGATTCGATGGGCCGAATGGCCTAATTCCGCCCCAATAACATGTGAGCTTGCGACGTTTTGCGATGTTGGCGACATTTCAAGAGCTTAGACCTCAAGTCTAGGTGAGACGCCAGGTCTCCTCATTCTCTCAAAGGCGTCTCCACTTTTTCTAAACGACAAGAGACACCTTGGAGCGGTTAAAAAGCACTTTGTGTTTTTCTTAATGAATAAATTAATTTAAATCCCACGTCGAACATGAATAAATTAATTAAAAAGTCTTCATTTAAATTAAATTTGAACACGAGAACACTCCTTCAATTACCTTCATAGTGAAGGTTATTGATCCAAACCAGATGAATGGGGTTTGGGCTAGATGTGACAGCAATGAGGCTTTGGCGTCCGGGCCTATAGAGGGAGGCTTAGACTTTAGAGACACAGCTCGGATCCAGGCTCTTCGGCCCACCCAGTCCTCGCCGACCAGCGATAATCCCGTACACTAGCACTACCCTACATGCAAGGAACAATCATCAATTTACAGAAGCCAATTAACCTACAAACCTTTACGTCTTTGGAGAGTGGCGCAGCGGTAGAGTTGCTGCCTTACAACGCCGGGACCCGTGTTCGATCCTGACCACGGGTGCTTGTCTGTACGGAGTTTGTACGTTCTCCCCGTGACCCGTGTGGGTTTTCTCCGAGATCTTCGGTTTACTCCCACACTCCAAAGACGCACAGGTTTGTAGGTCAATTGGCTTGGTATAAATGTAAAAATTGTCCCTAGTGTGTGTAGGATAGTGTTAATGTGCGGGGATCGCTGGTCGGTGCGGACTCAGATGGCCGAAGGGCCTGTTTCCTTGCTGTTTTTAGATTTAGATTTAGATGTAGAGATACAGCGCGGAAACAGGCCCTTCGGCCCACCGGGTCCGTGCCGCCCAGCGATCCCCGCACATTAACACTATCCTACACACACTAGGGACAATTTTTTCTTTTTACATTTACCCAGTCAATTAACCTACATACCTGTACGTCTTTGGAGTGTGGGAGGAAACCGAAGATCTCGGAGAAAACCCACGCAGGTCACGGGGAGAACGTACAAACTCCGTACAGACGGCGCCCGTGGTCGGGATCGAACCTGAGTCTCCGGCGCTGCATTCGCTGTAAGGCAGCAACTCTACCGCTGCGCCACCATGCCGTTCTAAACTAAACAAAAATCTCCATACACCAGCACTATCCCATACACACGCGGGTCAGGTTACAATTTTACCAAAGCCAATTAACCTGCAGTACCATACATTAACCATACGTTTTTGGAGTGTGGGAGGAAACCGGAGCACCCGGAGAAAACCCACGTGGTCACAGTACCCGTGGTCGGGATCGAACCGGGGTATTTGGCGCTGTAAGGCAGCGACTCTACCGCTGCGTCACCCTGCCGCCCTGGTGATGCATGACACCATCTGTGCGTTCGGTTCTAATGGACAAAGAATTAAAGGACGTTGGTTTAAGGAAGGAGATGAGGAGAAATTTCTTCAGTCAGAGGGCGGCGAATCTGAGGAATTCTTTGTCGCAGAAGGCTGTGGGGGCCAAGTCAGTGGATGTTTTTAAGGCAGAGATAGGTAGATTTTTGATTCAGAACGGGGGTCAGATGTTATGGGGAGAAGGCAGGAGAATGGGGTTAGGGGGGGAGAGATAGATCAGCCATGATTGAATGGCGGAGTAGATTCGATGCACCAAATAGCTTAATTCCACTCTGATCACTTGTGAACTTATAAACACGTGAACAAGGTTCTGTTTCTGGATGCTTACTGCACAAACCACCTCCTTTGGCTGTCATATGTTGAAAGACTGGAGCGACTAGGCTTGTATACACTGGAACTTAGAAGGATGAGAGGGGATCTTATCGAAACGTATAAGATTATTAAGGGGTTGGACACGTTAGAGGCAGGAAACACGTTCCCAATGTTGGGGGAGTCCAGAACCAGGGGCCACAGTTTAAGAATAAGGGGTAGGCCATTTAGAACGGAGATGAGGAAAAACTTTTTCACTCGGAGAGTTGTGAATCTGTGGGATTCTCTGCCTCAGAAGGTAGTGGAGGCCAATTCTCTGAATGCATTCAAGAGAGAACTAGACAGAGCTCTTAAGGATAGTGGAGTCAGGGGGTACGGGGCGAAGGCAGGAACGGGGTACTGATTGAGAATGATCAGCCATGATCACATTGAATGGCGGTGCTGGCTCGAAGGGCCGAATGGCCTATTCCTGCACCTATTGTCTATTGTCATTATATTGTTATTCTGTCTTAAAACTGTTACAATTTGTTTCGTTGGGTTGCTGTTGTTGTTGTTTAAATTATACTGACTAGCTAATTAATTTATTGCATCGTATGGGAGGCGCATTCCCAATCTTGTTGTACCCCTGTACAATGACAATAAAGATGTATTGTATTGTATTGTATTGTATTGTATGGTATTGTATTGTATTGTATTGTATTGTATTGTATTGCATTGTATTGTATTGTATTGTATTGTATTGTATTGTATTGTATTGTATTGTATTGTATTGTATTGTATTGTATTGTATTGCATTGTATGGTATTGTGTTGTATTGTATTGTATTGTATTGTATTGTATTGTATTGTATTGTATTGTATTGTATTGTATTGTATTGTATTGTATTGTATTGTATTGTGTTGTATTGTATTGTATTGTATTGTATTGTATTGTATTGTATTGTATTGTATTGTATTGTATTGTATTGTATTGTATTAGTGTCATCTCGCGCAGGTCGGAGGGAGTAGAGTAGCTTCTGGTGCAAGGTAAAGTCAATAAAGTCCGATCAAAGATAGTGGGTGGGGTCGCCAATGGAGTAGGCAGTAGTTCAGCACTGCTCTCTGGTTGTGGTGGGATGATTCATTTGCTGGGGAGAAACTGTCCCTGAATCTGGAGGTGTTTCCTTCTGTAACGTCTGTACCTCTTTCCCGATGGGAGAGGGGAGAAGAGGGAGTGATGGTCCGGGCTGCGTCCACAATTCGCTGCGATTTCCTCAGCCGAGCTGCAACTGTGGTGCAGCAGGCAGTGAAGAAAGCGAATGGTATGTTGGCATTCATAGCAAGAGGATTTGAGTATAGGAGCAGGGAGGTTCTGCTGCAGTTGTACAGGGCCTTGGTGAGACCGCACCTGGAGTACTGCGTACAGTTTTGGTCTCCTAATCTGAGGAAAGACATTCTAGCCTTAGAGGGAGTACAGAGAAGGTTCACCAGATTGATCCCTGGGATGGCAGGACTTTCATATGAAGAAAGACTGGATAGACTAGGCTTATACTCGCTGGAATTTAGAAGACTGAGGGGGGATCTTATAGAAACATATAAAATTCTTAAGGGGTTGGAGAGGCTAGATGCGGGAAGATTGTTCCCGATGTTGGGGAAGTCCAGAACTAGGGGTCGCAGCTTAAGGATAAGGGGGAAGTCTTTTAGGACCGAGATGAGAAAACATTTCTTCACACAGAGAGTGGTGAATCTGTGGAATTCTCTGCCACAGAAGGTAGTTGAGGCCAGTTCATTGGCTATATTTAAGAGGGAGTTAGATGTGGCCCTTGTGGCTAAAGGGATCAGGGGGTATGGAGAGAAGGCAGGTACGGGATACTGAGTTGGATGATCAGCCATGATCATATTGAATGGCGGTGCAGGCTCGAAGGGCCGAATGGCCTACTCCTACACCTATGTTTCTATGTTTCTATGTGAACTCCAGCTCAGGAGCGTACACTTGGCGGTAATCATCTTCACGGCCTTTGTCGTCATCCATTCCACGCGCCTTCTTTAAGGCATGTTCCGTCAAATGTAATATCGTACAATTTTCGCTCATTATCGTGTTGTTTAAAGATGGGGGTGAAAACGTGTCGTGTGTTTTCTTTCTCAAAAATCTCCCTGGCTGTGAGGCTGCTGTGGCGATGATGTGCGTACGACACCATCTACCATAAGCACTGATTAATGAAATGAGATCTGTCAGCAACAAAATCGCGGGACCAGGTTTAATAAAGCATTATGGAGATTGCTTAATTCTTTGACAAATCAGTTGATGGCCAGAGTTATTCCTCAAGGAGACAGCCAAGCCATGATGAAAAGATCAATCAACGCTACGGCTGATTAAAATACATTTGCTCTGCTGTATATTGATCATAAATAAACGAACGGCGCAGCAGAAATTACTCTCAATGCTCTTTTTAAGACGCTAAAAATCACAAGAAGATAGAAACATCGAAACATAGAAAATAGGTGCAGGAGTAGGCCATTCGGCCCTTCGAGCCTGCACCGCCATTCAATATGATCATGGCTGATCATCCAGCTCAGTAACCTGTACCTGCCTTCTCTCCATACCCCCTGATCCCTTTAGCCACAAGGGCCACATCTAACTCCCTCTTAAATATAGCCAATGAACTGGCCTCAACTACCTGCTGTGGCAGAGAATTCCACAGACTCACCACTCTCTGTGTGAAGAAATGTTTTCTCATCTCGGTCCTAAAAGACTTCCCCCTTATCCTTAAGCTGTGACCCCTAGTTCTGGACTTCCCCCAACATCGGGAACAATCTTCCCGCATCTAGCCTCTCCAACCCCTTAAGAATTTTATATGTTTCAGTCCCCCTCAGTCTTCTAAATTCCAGCGAGTATAAGCCTAGTCTATCCAGTCTTTCTTCATATGAAAGTCCTGCTTTCCCAGGGATCAATCTGGTGAACCTTCTCTGTACTCCCTCTAAGGCTAGAATGTCTTTCCTCAGATTAGGAGTCCAAAACTATACACAATACTCCAGATGTTGAGGTTGAGGCTTTGCTCTTTGATGTTGAGGCTTTGCTCTCTCAGTTATTTTCTCAAACATTGACATGCTCTTTGTTTTTTCTTTGGCATCCCCCACTCCTCTGAGCGTTTTTTTGTTCAGAATAAATGTTTATTAGTGATAAGAGCAGAATTGGGCCATTCGGCCCATCAAAGTCTACTCCGCCATTCAGTCGTGGCTGATCTATCTCATCCCCATTGTCTTACCTTCTCCCCCATCATGCCCTACACCCTCATCAAAAGGAAGCACCTCCAGAAGGGAGATGAGGAAGAATTTCTTTAGTCAGTGGGTGGTGAATCTGGGGAATTCATTGCCTGTGGAGGCCAAGTCAATGGTTATGTTTAAGGCAGAGATTGACGGATTCTTGACTGGTAGGGGTGTCAGGGGTTATGGGGAAAAGGCAGGAGAATGGGGTTGAGAGGGAAATGAATGAATGAATGAATGAATGAATGAATGAATGAATGAATAAGTTTATTGGCCAATATGTGCAAATACAAGGAATGTGCCTTGGTGCTCCGCTCACGAATGACAAGACAAACATACAGTTAACAATTAAGAAGATGGTTCAGCCATGATTGAATGGCGGAGTAGGCTCAACAGGTCCAATGGGTTCACCAGGTTAATTCCCGGGATGGCGGGACTGATATATGATGAAAGAATGGGTCGACTGGGCCTGTATTCGCTGGAATTTAGAAGGATGAGAGGGTATCTTATAGAAGCATATAAAATTCAGAACCAGAGGCCACAGTTTTGGAATAAAGGGGAGGCCATTTAAAACTGAGGTAGGCACGGGGTATTGATTGGGGACGATCAGCCATGATCACACTGAATGGCGGTGCTGACTCGAAGGGCCGAATGGCCTCCTCCTGCACCTATTTTCTATGTTTCTATATCTCTTGTTTCCTTTTCCCCTGACTTAATTTATTGTCACGTGTACCGAGGTACAGTGAAAAGCTTTTGGTGCGTGATATCCATTCAGCGGAAAGACAATTCATGGTTACAATCGAGCCATTTACAGTGTATAGATACATGATAAGGGAATAACGTTTAGTGTGAGGTAAAGCCAGCAAAGTCCAATCAAGGAATAGTCCGAGGGTCACCAATGAGGTAGATAGTAGTTCAGCACTGCTCTCTGGTTGTGGTAGGATGGTTCAATTGCCTGATAACAGCTGGGAAGAAACTGTCCCTGAATCTGGAGGTGTGCATTTTCACACTTCTGCCCGATGGGAGAGGGGAGAAGAGGGAGTGGCCGGGGTGCGACTGGTCCTTGATTATGCTGCTGGCCTTGCCGAGGCAGCGCGAGGTGTAAATGGAGTCAATGGAAGGGAGGTTGGAATGGAAGGGTCTCGACCCGAAACGTCGCCCATTCCTTCTCTCCAGAGATGCTGCCTGACCCGCTGTGTTACTCCAGCATTTTGTGTCTACCTTCGATTTAAACCAGCATCTGCAGTTTTCTTTTCTACACGACAAACCTTGAGATACGGGCCGGTGTGGGTAAGGTGGGCCGAAGGGCCTGTTTGCACGCCGTATGACTCTATGGTCTATATATATTTAATTCCATTGCAAGTACCATATAAATCTAAGTGTTATTCATTGCTGTTTGTATAATTATTTCCTGGGAAAAAATCTGTTTGTGCTCAGCTACATAAAATGGGGAAAATCAATGTTACTTCGAGGATATTGAGTAAAGTGTTCAGCTCAATTGATTAATATATGATCAGGACTGATTATTACTGCGTTTTTATTTCTCAATCATAACAACATCTCATTTTGTTTTACGTCAGATTAGTTCACTGGCAGCTTGTTCGAATGTAATTGAATTAGTAAACCTAATATAATTCTCCTTTAATGTTGCTTAATTTGAATGATTCTGGAGCAAACACAAAAACACATCGGACACCCAATGCTCCTGGTTGTGAAAGAGCAGATCCGACGGAAGAACCACGGCCTAGGAAGGAACTGCAGATGCCGACTCACACCAACATAGACACAAAATGCTGGAGTGACTCAGCGGGGACAGGCAGCATCTCTGGGGAGAAGGAATGGGTGACGTTTCCGGATCGAGACCCTTCTTCAGACTTCAGACTTCAGAAGGGTCTCGACCCGAAACATCGGCGGCAGTGCATCGCGGGTCGACCCGTGGTCAATAGACAATAAACAATACTTTCAAGAGAGAGCTGGATAGAGCTCTTAAGGATAGCGGAGTGAGGGGGTATGGGGAGAAGGCAGGAACGGGGTACTGATTGAGATTGATCAGCCATGATCGCATTGAATGGCGGTGCTGGCTCGAAGGGCCGAATGGCCAACTCCTGCACCTATTGTCTACTGTCTATTGTCTATTGACAATAGGTGCAGGAGTAGGCCATTCGGCCCTTCGAGCCAGAACCGCCATTCAATGTGATCATGGCTGATCGTTCTCAATCAGTACCCCGTTCCTGCCTTCTCCCCATACCCCCTGACTCCGCTATCCTCAAGAGCTCTATCCTACTCTCTCTTGAATGCATTCAGAGAACTGGCCTCCACTGCCTTCTGAGGCGGAGAATTCCACAGATTCACAACTCTCTGACTGAAAAAGTTTTTCCTCATCTCCGTTCTAAATGGCCTACCCCCTTATTCTTAAACTGTGGCCCCTGGTTCTGGACTGCCCCAACATTGGGAATATGTTTCCTGCCTCTAACGTGTCCAACCCCTTAATAATCTTATACGTTTCGATGAGATCTCCTCTCATCCTTCTAAATTCCAGTGTATACAAGCCTAGTCGCTCCAGTCTTTCAACATACGACAGTCCCGCCATTCCGGGAATTAACCTGGTGAACCTACCTGGCACGCCCTCAATAACAAGAATATCGACGGTCGACGGGAGCGTGGAGGGCCACCGTGAGAGGGAAGAACAATGGAGGACCCGGCGAGGGGGGGGGGACTGTTGTGGGGGGAGGGGGAGAACAATGGCCAAGGGGGGGAACATAGAACAATGGGGACCCAGTGTGGGGGGAGGGGACTGTCGTGAGGGAGGAGGGGAAGAACAATGGACAACGGGGGGGGGGGGGGGGCATAGGACAATGGGGACCCAGCGTGGTGGGGGGGGGGGGGGGGTGGACTGTCGTGAGGGAGGAGGGGAAGAACAATGGACAACGGGGGGGGGGTTTTAAAAGAAACTTTAATTTCAGCCACAACAAAAAAACCACATCACTTCCAGCGTCAGAGAAAACATGTTCAGAATTGGGAGAAACAATGGGCACATACTCTTTAACGCACGCATAGGCTGTTCAATTAGCTTTGCACGTCCACAACCTGCTATGCCGATGACACTCAGCTTTACCTCCCCCTGAAACCCAAAACCAGTCAAATTTAAACAGCCTCTTACACTGCCTTGAGGACATAAAATGTTGGATGGCACAGAACTTCCTCCAATTAAATGAGAGCAAGTCTGAGGTCATCCTATTCGGCCCCCCCGACTCCATCAAATCGATAACAGGCAGTCTTGGAAGTCTATCCTGCCTAGTCAAACCGCATGTCAAAAACCTCGACATGATATTTGACTCTGCATTCAAATTTGATAAGCAAGTCAACGCTGTGGTAAAAGCCAGCTTCTTCCAACTTCGAACCATAGCTAAAATCAAACCTTTCCTCCAATTCGACGACACAGAAAAAATCATTCACGCTTTCATTTTCTCCCGCCTAGACTACTGCAACTCCCTATACACTGGGATCAGCCAATCTTCCCTGTCCCGCCTGCAACTGGTCCAAAACGCCGCAGCGAGACTCCTGACGGGTACCCGTAAAAGGGACCACATCACCCCGATTCTGGCCTCTCTCCACTGGCTCCCTGTACGGTACAGAATCAACTTCAAGCTCCTCCTATTCACGTATAAAGCCCTAAATGGACATTCCCCCCCCTACATCAAAAATCTTCTAATCCCCCTCTCTAACTACAGGTCCCTCAGGTCGGCCGACTTGGGGCTACTCACTATCCCGCGGTCTAGGCTTAAGCTCAGGGGTGACCGCGCTTTTGCGGTTGCAGCTCCTAGACTGTGGAACAGCATCCCTCTCCCCATCAGAACTGCCCCCTCCATCGACTCCTTTAAGTCCAGGCTCAAAACCTATTTCTACTCCCTAGCGTTTGAGGCTCATTGAGGAGGCGCTGTGAACTGTTTGCGTGCTACTGTATGTTTCATTTTTTTCCCTTAGTACCTAATCAGATGTACAGCACTTTGGTCAACGTGGGTTGTTTTTAAATGTGCTATACAAATAAAATTGACTTGACTTGACTTGACTTGACTTGACAACCGATCAATAACTGTTAAAAGGAACATAAATATTGCTCCTTTTATTAATTATGTAGAACTCATGTTTTGTGGCTAACTGATTTTTAGCATTGATTTCCTGCTTCATCAGTTAATGTTCATCAGTCCCTGGAGCAGAACTAGGCCATTCGGCCCATCAGGTCTACTCCGCCATTCAACCCATGGCCGATCCATCTCTCCCTCCTAACCCCATTCCCCTGCCTTCTCCCCGTAAACCCCTGGCGCCCCTATCGATCAAGAGTCAAGAGTATGTTATTGTCATATGTCCCAGACAGAACATTGCAATTCTTACGTGCAGCAGCACGACAGAATATGTGAACATAGTACACTGTAAACAATATGATAAATGAGAGTTAAAAGTTCAGTGTGTTCAGAGAAGGTAACAACAAAGCAAACGGAGATAAAAGGTAGTCAGAGACATAGAAACATAGAAAACAGGTGCAGGAGGAGGCCATTCGGCCCTTCGAGGCAGCTCCGCCATTCATCGTGATCATGGATGATTGCCCACAATCAGTAACCCGTGCCTGCCTTCTCCCCATATCCCTTGATTCCACTAACCCCCAGAGCTCTATCTAACTCTCTCTTAAATCCATCCAGTGATTTGGCCTCCACTGCCCTCTGCGGCAGAGAATTCCACAAATTCACAACCCTCTGGGTGAAAAAGTTCCTTCTCACCTCTGTTTTAAATGGTCTCCCCTTTATTCCAAGACTGTGGCCCCTGGTTCTGGACCCCCCCCCCCCCAACATTGGGAACATTTTTCCTGCATCTAGCTTGTCCAGTCCTTTTTTATAATTTTATACGTCTCTATAAGATCCCCTCTAATCCTTCTAAACTCCAGTGAATACAGTGAGACAGTCAGACATGTTGGAGAACTGGGAAGGGGGAGGGATGGAGAGAGGGGGAAAGCGATTTGTCGTTACCTTCTACAAGCTAACAGTGATCTATTCTACATTTTCCTTGATCTCTATCTCCGATATCAAAAATCTTCTAACCCACCACTCTATCTCCAGGTCCCTCAGGTCGGCCGACTTGGGGCTACTGACTATCCCGCGGTCTAGGCTTAAGCTCAGGGGTGACCGCGCTTTTGTGGTTGCAGCTCCTAGATTGTGGAACAGCATCCCTCTCCCCATCAGAACTGCCCCCTCCTTCCACTCCTTTAAGTCAAGGCTCAAAACCTATTTCTACTCCCTAGCGTTTGAGGCTCATTGAGGGGGCGCTGTGAACTGTTTATGTATGTGCTGTTATGTTTGTGTGCCATTGTATGTTCGTTTCTTAGTACCTGAACTGATGTACAGCACTTTGGTCAACGTGGGTTGTTTTTAAATGTGCTGTAGAAATAGAATTGACTTGACTTGACTTGACTTTGTCCCATTTTCACACCTTACGCATTCTTATCTATGTATCTCCCTCTCCCCTGACTTCAGTCTGAAGAAGGGTCTCTATCCAGAGATGTTTCCGGGTCCTCCTTTGTTCTCCCCCCTCCCCTCATGGCGCCCCCCTCCCTCCTCCCCCCCCCCCCCCCCCAACGCCAGGTCATATGGTCATAAGGTCAGCCATGATCAGCTGGTCTGAGTCATGATTGAATGGCGGAAAGGCCGAATTCTGCTCCGATCACTTATGACCTGATGATGTCATGACATGAATACAGATATGGATACAGTCCGAATGGGATCATTGTAGACGGGCCAAAAAGGGATGGCCCGGGCACGAAGGGCTGAAGGGCCTGTTTCTGTCATGACTAAAAGGCAATGAACTGGGAAGGAATAGTTCAGTTTCGTTTAGTTTTATTGTGGATATACAGCGCGGAAACAGCCCTTCGGCCCACCGTGTCCGTGCCGACCCGCGATCCCAGCACGTTAACACTATCCCGCACATTAACACTATCCCACACCCACCAGGGACAATTTTCAATTTTACCAAAACCTATTAACCTACAAACCTGCACGTCGTTGGAGTGTGGGAGGAAACCGGAGATCCTGGGGAAAACCCACGTGGGTCACGGGGAGAACGAACAAACTCCGTACAGCCGAGCACCCGCGGTCAGGATCGAACCCGGGACTTTGGCAGCTGTCCCGCCACGCCACCGTGCCGCCCACTAATGGGACAAGTAAGTGCGGTCGATACAATTGATCATCTGCTGTATAGATTGTGGATGGAGTGTGGATGGAGCAAGACGGGGCAATTTATAAAACTTTATGGCACAGAAGGTGGTCATTATGTTTATGCCAGAATACATTCGGGCAGCAGGATTGGCGCAGCAGTAGAGTTGCTGCCCTAGCGGTGCTGTCTGTACGGAGTTTGTATATATCCACACACACACACGGTGGCAAGGGCGGCACGGTAGCGCAGCGGTAGAGTTGCTGCCTTACAGCGAATGCAGCGCCGGACACTCAGGTTCGATCCTGACCACAGGCGCCGTCTGTAAGGAGTTTGTACGTTCTCCCCGTGACCTGCGTGGGTTTTCTCCGAGATCTTCGGTTTCCTCCCACACTCCAAAGACGTACAGGTTTGTAGGTTAATTGGCTGGGCAAATGTTTTTAAAGAAATTGTCCCTAGTGGGTGCAGGACAGTGTTAATGTGCGGGGATCGCTGGGCAACGCGGACCCGGTGGGCCGAAGGGCCTGTTTCTCCGCTGTATCTCTAAATCTAAAATCTAAATCACACAAGGGGGTGGCACAGAGTTAGCGTTGCTGCCTTACAGCACTTGCAGCTCCAGAGACCCCAGGTTCGATTCTGACTAAGGGTGCTATTTGTACGTTCTCCCCGTGACCTGCGTGGGTTTCCTCCGGGTGCTCCGGTTTCCTCCCACACTCCAAAGACACACAGGTTTGTAGGTTAATTAGGTTGGTATCAGTGTACATTGTCCCGAGTGTGTGAGTGTAGGATAGTGTCAATGTGCAGGTCGGTGTCCGGACTCGGTGGGCCGAAGGGCCTGTTTCTGCACTGTATCACTAAACTGAACTAAACTAATTTTCTGCCTCTCATTATTTCTGAGCATTGATGACATTGTAGTGAGTCCAAAACGAGCGATGTTATCAAAAGACTTTATTCTTGGTAAAAACCGTGACAAGACGCAACGCACTTACTTTGGACACACACTACTTAACTAGCTAATATAATCAAATCTCATCTCTCCAGTTTGGTGCCAGACACAACTATACCTCGCGCTCCCGCACCACGTGACCCGTTAGCCCAACCGAGGGTTCGAGACCCCCCCCGCCAATCCGTATGTCCCTACAACATAATCTGGCAGGAAAATAAATGATCAATTCCATTTGTTTGAATATTACCTTAAATCAATGCCTCCTTGTTATTGATATCTTTGCTGCAGGGACAAAATATTTTCTATCCACTCATTCTGAGTCTCTCATCATTTTATTACAGCTCAGTTCAATCTCTCAGTTTATCTTATTCCAAAGAAAACACGAATAAGCCCGTGACCCAGACCTAGGGATTCAATGTGCAGGAAGGAACTGCAGATGCTGGTTTATAGACAATAGACAATAGACAATAGGTGCAGAAGGAGGCCATTCGGCCCTTCGAGCCAGCACCGCCGTTCAATGTGATCATGGCTAGACACAAAATGCTGGAGTAACTCAGTGGGGCAGGCAGCATCTCTGGAGAGACGGAATGGGTGACGATTCGGGCCCGAACAAAGGTCTCGACCTGAAACGTCACCCACTCCTTCCCTCCAAAGACGCTGCCTGTCCCGCTGAGTTACTCCGACATCTTGTGTCTATCTCTCGGGGTCTCAACACTAGAGGACATGGGTTTAAGGCGGGAAGGGCAAGATTTAATTGGAGAGGCAAGTATCTCACACAGTGGGCGGTGGGTACAGTGAACGTCCCTGCCTGAGGAAGTGGTTGAGGGAGGTGCGATCCGTCATTTTAGGACAGGCAGAGGCAGTGGATGGTGTTTGTTTAGATTTCTTCAAATTCCTCAAGAAAATTTCATTTCCTCAAAATAAAATAAATTTATAAATTTATTGAAATAAATAAAATAAAATTTAATTTTAATTTTGAAATCAAATGCGCAGGAAGGAACTGCAGATGCTGGTTTACACCGAGGATAGACACAAAATGCTGGAGTAACTCAGCGGGACAGGCAGCATCTCTGGAGAGAAGGAATGGGTGACGATTTGGAGGGGGGTGAGGGGGGGAGGAGGGAGGGGGGGAGGATGGGGAGGGGGGAGGAGGGAGGGGGAGGAGGGGGGGAGTGGGAGGGGGAGGGGTGTGGGGGAGGAGAGGGTGCTGCACCAATGCAGGGCAGGTTTGGGCCCAACCTGGTCTAGTGTTACCTAAAATTGGATAATTTAGTGCTCATACATTAGACAATAGACAATAGACAATAGGTGCAGGAGGAGGCCATTCGACCCTTCGGGCCAGCACCGCCATTCAATGTGATCATGGCTGATCATTCTCAATCAGTACCCCGTTCCTGCCTTCTCCCCATACCCCCTGACTCCGCTATCCTTAAGAGCTCTATCCAGCTCTCTCTTGAATGCATTCAGAGAATTGGCCTCCACTGCCTTCTGAGGCAGAGAATTCCACAGATTCACAACTCTCTGACTGAAAATGTTTTACCTTTAGGTTATAAGCTATCCAAGCGGAATATGAGGTGATGTTCCTCCAGATTGCATGTGATTAGTTATCTAAAATTAAAATCTAAAATATTAACAAACTAACTATCTAAAATATATGTGTGTGTGTGTGTGTGTGTCCATATTATTCGTTTTAACAGTGCACCTAATATTGATGAGGCATATATCTTTGTTCAAGTAATATTGCTTTCATGTTTTTAAAAGAATGAAACAATAATTCACATATTCTGCTGACTTTCTGTTCATTGGATAGCACGCACACTTTTCACTGTACCTCGGTACACCTGACAATAAACTAAACTGAACAGATTATTCCTTTTGCTGTTAGAACTCTATCTTGTTGTTTGCATTGTTTTTGCGCCAATCCCCACCCATTCCTTCTCTCCAGAGATGCTGCCTGTCCCGCTGAGTTACACCTGTTTTTTGTGTCTATCTTCGGTTTAAACCAGCGTCTTCCACTCCCTTCGCAATGATTTCATTGAAGTAGACATGGTGGAGAGTTGCTGTCTTACTGCGCCAGAGGCCCCGGGTTCGATCCCGACTACGGGTGCCGTCTGTACGGAGTTTGTACGTTCTCCCCGTGACCCGTGTGGATTTTCTCTGGATGCTCCGGTTCCATTCCACACTCCAAAGACGTACAGGTTTGTAGGCTAATTGGCTTTGGTAAAATGGTAAATTGTCCCAAGACTGTGTAGGATAGTGTTAGTGTGTGGGGATCGCTGGTCGGTGCGGACTCGGTGGGCCGAAGGGCCTGTTACCGTGCTGTATCTCTAAACTAAAACTAAAGGATAGCGGAGTGAGGGGGTATGGGGAGAAGGCAGGAACGGGGTACTGATTGAGAGTGATCAGCCATGATCGCATTGAATGGCGGTGCTGGCTCGAAGGGCTGAATGGCCTACTCCTGCACCTATTGTCTATTGTCTATTGTCTATTGTCTATAAACTAAATAGACAATAGACAATAGGTGCAGGAGGAGGCCATTCGGCCCTTCGATCCAGCACCACCATTCAATGTGATCATGGCTGATCATTCTCAATCAGTACCCCGTTCCTGCCTTCTCCCCATACCCCCTGACTCCACTATCCTTAAGAGCTCTATCTAGCTCTCTCTTGAATGCATTCAGAGAATCGGCGTCCACTGCCTTCTGAGGCAGAGAGTTCCACAGATTTACAACTCTCTGACTGAAAAAGTTTTTCCTCATCTCCGTTCTAAACTATTGCTTCCAAACTCATTGCCTTTTAGTCATTGAGTCACACATGACAGAAACAGGCCCTTCCCCCATTGTGTGCAACTAAACTAAACTAAACTAAACTAAACTAAACTAAACTAAACTAATCCAAACTAAACTAATCCAAGCAAACTAAACTAAACTATACATCCCTTCTCTCCAGAGATGCTGCCTGTCCCACTGAGTTCCTCCAGCATTTTGTTTCTACCCTAAACTACACATAATCCTGAACTAGAAACTCAACAGGATTTAACTTGCTGCAGAAGGTGGCATCATTCTGTCGTTTCTCTGGGGAAGATTGCTAATCATTTCCTCATTAATCCCCTGAGCACCCTTGCCACTCTTGGTCCTCCAATGCTTCTCTGACATTTCTGACGGATCTCTGAGTTGTGCAGATTGACGTTTGATGCTGAAAGCGTGTGTTTAGCGTCACTTTGCTCCAAAAAGCAATCGAGTGGATTTGAAAGGTGCTGGGAACTGTTGTGCAAGGATCGCTCCAAGGGGTGGCACGGTGGCGCAGCGGTAGAATCGCTGCCTCACTGCTCCAGAGACCCGGGATCGATCCTGACCGCGGGTGCTGTCTGTACGGAGTCTGTACGTTCTCCCCGTGACCTGCGTGGGCTTTCGCCAGGAGCTCCAGATTACTCCAAAGATGTACAGGTTGGTGGGCTAATTGGCTTGGTAACATTGTCACTTGTCCCTGGTGCGTAGGGCAGTTCTGGTGTACGGGACGATCTCTGGTCAGCGCGGACTCGGTGGGCCGAAGGGCCTATTTCATAAGTTCATAAGTGATAGGAGCAGAATTAGGCCATTCAGCCCATCAAGTCTACTCTGCCATTCAATCGTGGCTGATCTATGTCTCCCTCCAAACCCCATTCTCCTGCCTTCTCCCCATAACCCCTGGCGCCCGCACTAATTCTCCACACTGCATCTCTAAATGAAAGACTGCTCCTCAAAGGGTCGGGTTGAATCAGATGGGTGCTCAGATGAAGACGATATTGCCAGTAGAATGTGGTGTTCAATGTGGACACAGAGGAGTGCCACCCTAGGCCAATTCACTGGATGAATTTAAAAGAGAGTTAGATACAGCTCTAGGGGCTAGTGGAATCAAGGGATATGGGGAGAAGGCAGGCACGGGTTACTGATTGTAGATGATCAGCCATGATCACAATGAATGGCGGTGCTGGCTCGAAGGGCCGAATGGCCTCCTCCTGCACCTATTTTCCATGTTTCTGTGTTTCTATGTCTTTGTAGTGTGGGAGGAGAAAACCCACGCGGTCACGGGGAGAACGTGCGAACTCTGTACAGGCAGCATCCCCAGTTTGGGATCGAACCCGGGTCTCTGGAGGTGTCAGCGCTGTAAGGCGGCAACTCTACCGCCGCGCCACTGTGCGGCCCACACTGCAACTGTGTGCACTGCACTGCAACTGCGCAGCTGAAGCCCAGTCTGCAATGCTCTCGCTGGCATTGCCGCACCACCACAGAGCTTTTCCACCTCCCCTCAGGCTGTGAAAACTCTGCTGCTCCGAAGAAGTTCACACAACAGGAGGTGTCTTGCTTCACTACCTTGGCTGATGAAGTAAAGTACCACGTTCCTTCTGAATTATCCCACCTCAGGGGCAGGAAGACGTGCGTTCCCAAGGACCAACTGCAAAGTCAGTAATTTCTTCAGATGATACCATTGGAGCGATGTTAGTCATTCGGATCAACGGTGAGCCAGCAGCATGGGTCAACCATGTGCAGGAAGGAACTGCAGGTGACAATAGACAATAGACAATAGACAATAGGTGCAGGAGGAGGCCATTCGGCCCTTCGAACCAGCACCGCCATTCAATGTGATCATGGCTGATCATTCTCAGTCAGTACCCCGTTCCTGCCTTCTCCCCGTACCCCCTGACTCCGCTATCCTTAAGAGCTCTATCTAGCTCTCTCTTGAATGCATTCAGAGAATTGGCCTCCACTGCCTACTGAGGCAGAGAATTCCACAGATTCACAACTCTCTGACTGAAAAAGTTTTTCCTCATCTCAGTTCTAAATGGCCTACCCCTTATTCTTAAACTGTGGCCCCTTGTTCTGGACTCCCCCAACATTGGGAACATGTTTCCTGCCTCTGACGTGTCCAACCCCTTAATAATCTTATACGTTTCGATAAGATCTCCTCTCATCCTTGGTTTGAGGTGCTGGTTTAAACTGAAGATAGCCACAAAAAGGCTGGAGTAACTCAGCGAGACAGGCAGCATCTCTGGAGAGAAGGAATGGGTGACGTTTCAAGGTCGAGACCCTTCTTCAGACTGTTTCTCTTGATGTAATACAGAAGAGCAACACACTACTTGCCATCCTTGCTATTGAGGGCGTGCAGCGTAGGTTCACCAGGTTAATTCCCGGAATGGCGGGACTGTCATATGTTGAAAGACTGGAGCGACTAGGCTTGTATACACTGGAATTTAGAAGGATGAGAGGGGATCTTATCGAAACGTATAAGATTATTAAGGGGTTGGACGCGTTAGAGGCAGGAAACATGTTCCCAATGTTGGGGGAGACCAGAACCAGGGGCCACAGTTTAAGAATAAGGGGTAGGCCATTTAGAACGGAGATGAGGAAAAACCTTTTCAGTCAGAGCGTTGTGAATCTATGGAATTCTCTGCCTCTGACGGCAGTGGAGGCCAATTCTCTGAATGCATTCAAGAGAGAGCTAGATAGAGCTCTTAAGGATAGCGGAGTCAGGGGGTATGGGGAGAAGGCAGGAACGGGGTACTGATTGAGAATGATCAGCCATGATCACATTGAATGGTGGTGCTGGCTCAAAGGACCGAATGGCCTACTCCTGCACCTATTGTCTTTTTTCTATTGTCTATTGTCTATTGTCTATTGTCCCCCACCCCCCCCCCCCCCCCCGGGGGCCAAGGCGGAACGTTCCGGTACCGTTGGGACTCCTCTCGGAGGCCGTGACCGACGTTGGCCCGGCCGAACGGATATTCTGGCAAGGCTCTGGAACCAAGACTGCCGGATAATCGCCGGTGGACCTGCGTGATTCCAAATCTCCAGCAGTTCTTTGCTTTGTGATCTAGTGCTAGAAAGCACGTCCTCAGATGTGCTGGGGGGGGGGGTGGAGGGGCTTCGTTGAGAATTATTGCTCAAATGTTAAACTCTAACCTTCTCCAAATTAATCTGCAATTAAATGTTTTAGTCTACAGGATGGATAATTATTTTGGTCCTCAAGGCTTCCAATTTTTGAGCCTCAAATGCTTGATGAAATCAAAAGCGAAGTCTAATTCAAATGATCACATTAATTGCTTTCTCTCGCTCCTTGGCCCTTGCGCGTAATATGGAGTCACGGAGTCACACAGCGCAGAAACAGGCCCCTTGGCCCAACTAGTCCATGCTGACTAAGATTAGGGTTTCCCAACCTCCTCACTCCCAAATAAGGGACCAAACGTGACGTCGCTGCCCCGCGCCCCGCGCGACCTAGTCCAGTCAGCAGCCACGCGCTCCCGCTCCACCAATGGCGGCCGCCCGGGCCGGGAGGCGGGTTGCTATGCAACCACCGTTAGTCCGCGCCCGGGCCTACATCGGCCCCCTGGTTACAGTGTCTGGGCATAGAGTGTCCGGGCCTACAGTGTCCGGGCCTTCAGTGTCCGGGCCTACAGTGTCCGGGCCTACAGTGTCCGGGCCTTCAGTGTCCGGGCCTACAGTGTCCGGGCCTTCAGTGTCCGGGCCTACAGTGTCCGGGCCTACAGTGTCCGGGCCTACAGTGTCCGGGCCTACAGTGTCCGGGCCTATAGTGTCCGGGCCTACAGTATCCGGGCCTACAGTGTCCGGGCCTACAGTGTCCGGGCCGACAGTGTCCTGGCCTACAGTGTCCTGGCCTACAGCGCCATCCGGGCCTAATATGGGACAAGGGAGGTCCCTTATGGGACAAACCAATTTAGCCCAAAATACGGGATGTCCCGGTTAATACGGGACAGTTGGCAACTCTTACTAAGATGCTCCTTCAAGTCTATCGGCTAAGTAGAAGATAACGTCTCGTTTTGTCTCTTTGCCAATTCATCCACTCATAGAGTCAAGAGTCAGACAGCGTGAAAACAGGCCCAAAGAATAGAGACCCAGCCGACCCAACCTCTCCCTGTAGCTCAGACCCTCTAGTCCTGGCAACATCCTCATAAATCTTCTCTGTACCCTTTCCAGCTTGACAACATCTTTCCTATAACATGGTGACCAGAACTGAACACAGTACTCTAAATGCGGCCTCACCAACGTCTTATACAACTGCAACATAGAGTTATAGTCATAATGTCATAGGGTGATACAGCGTGGAAACAGGCCCTTCGGCCCAACTTGCCCACAACGTTCAACATGTCCCGGCTTCACTAGTCCCACCTGCCTGCGCTTGGTCCATATACCTCCAAACCTGTCCTATCCAGACAGAATGTTATTTAAATGTTGGGATCTGTGAGGAAGATGCTATGAGGTTGCAAGGTGACTTGGACAGGTTGTGTGAGTGGGCAGATGCATGGCAGATGCAGTTTAATGTGGATAAATGCGAGATTATCCACTTTGGTGGTAAGAATAGGAAGGCAGATTATTATCTGAATGGTGTCGTTAGGAAAAGGGGACGCACAACGAGATCTGGATGTCCTAGTGCATCAGTCACTGAAAGGAAGTATGCAGGTACAGCAGGCAGTGAAGAAAGCCAATGGAATGTTGGCCTTCATAACAAGAGGAGTTGAGAATAGGAGCAAAGAGGTCCATCTGCAGTTGTACAGGGCCCGAGTGAGACCGCACCTGGATTACTGTGTGCGTTTTTAGTCTCCAAATTTGAGGAAGGATATTCTTGCTATTGAGGGCGTGCAGCGTAGGTTTACTAGGTTAATTCCCTGAATGGCGGGACTGTCATATGTTGAAAGACTGGAGCGACTAGGCTTGTATACACTGGAATTTAGAAGGATGAGAGGGGATCTTATCAAAGCATATAAGATTATTAAGGGGTTGGACACGTTAGAGGCAGGAAACATGTTCCCAATGTTGGGGGAGTCCAGAACCAGGGTCCACAGTTTAAGAATAAGGGGTAGGCCATTTAGAATGGAGATGAGGAAAAACTTTTTCAGTCAGAGAGTAGTAAATCTGTGGAATCCTCTGCCTCAGAAGGCAGTGGAGGCCAATTCTCTGGATGCTTTCAAGAGAGAGCTAGATAGAGCTCTTAAAGATGGCAGAGCCTGGTGGTATGGGGAGAAGGCAGGAACAGGGAATGATCAGCCATGATCACATTGAATGGTGGTATGGCTCGAAGGGCCGAATGGCCTACTCCTGTACCTATTGTCTATTGTCTATTGTCCCAGCCTTAACTACCTCCTCTGGCAGCTTGTTCCATACGCCCACCACACTTTGTGTGAAAAGTTACCCCTCGGATTCCTATTAACTCTTTTCACCTTCTCCCTAACCCTATGTCCTCTGGTCCTCGATTCCCCTACTCTGGGCAAGAGACTCTGTGCATCTACCCGATCTATTCCTCTCATGATTTTATGCATCTCTATAACATCACCCCTTGAAACATGCAGTTCTGCCCACTGAATCTGCACCGACCAGCGATCCCCACACACTAACACTATCCTACATACACCAGGGACAATTTACACTTACACCAAGCTAATCAACCTACAAACCTGTACGTCTTTGGAGTGTGGGAGGAAACGGAAGGTCTCGGAGAAAACCCACGCAGGTCACGGGGAGAACGTACAAACTCCGTACACAGAGCGCCCGTAGTCGGGATCGAACCCGGGTCTCCGGCACTGCAAGTGCTGTAAGGCAGCAGCTCTACCGCTGCGCCATCGTGCTGCACAACCCAGTCAGCGGAAAATACAATACATGATTACAATCGAGCCCTTTCCAGTGTACAGATACTTGATAAGGCAATAACGTTTAACGCAGGGAAAAGCCAACAAAGTCCGATCAAGGAAAGTCCGAGGTTCAGCAAAGAGGTAGATAGTAGTTCAGCACTGCTCTCTGGTTGTGGTTGGATGGTTCAGTTGCCCGATAACAGCTGGGAAGAAACTGTCCCCGAATCTGGAGGTGTGCGTTTTCACACTTCTGTACCTGTTGCCCGATGGGAGAGGGGAGAGGAGGGAGTGGCCGGGGTGTGACTGGTAGACAATAGACAATAGGTGCAGGAGTAGGCCTTTCGGCCCTTGAAGCCAGCACCGCCATTCAACGTGATCATGGCTGATCATTCTCAATCAGTACCCCGTTCCTGCCTTCTCCCCATACCCCCTGACTCCGCTATCCTTAAGAGCTCTATCTAGCTCTCTCTTGAAAGCATTCAGAGACTTGGCCTCCACTGCCTTCTGAGGCAGTGAATTCCACAGATTCACAACTCTCTGACTGAAAAAAAAAGACCTCATCTCTGTTCTAAATGGCCTACCCCTTATTCTTAAACTGTGGCCCCTGGTTCTGGACTCCCCCAACATTGGGAACATGTTTCCTGCCTCTAACGTGTCCAACCCCTTAATAATCTTATATGTTTCGATAAGATCCCCTCTCATTCTTCTCAATTCCAGTGTATACAAGCCTAGTCGCTCCAGTCTTTCAACATATGACTGTCCCGCCATTCCGGGAATTAACCTGGTGTACCTACGCTGCACGCCCTCAATAGCAAGAATATCCTTCCTCAAATTTGGAGACCAAAACTGCACACAATACTCCAGGTGCGGTCTCACCAGGGCCCGGTACAACTGCAGAAGGACCTCTTTGCTCCTATACCCAACTCCTCTTGTTATGAAGGCCAAAATTCCATTGGCTTTCTTCACTGCCTGCTGTACCTGCATGCTTCCTTTCAGGCCCTTGATTACGCTGCTGGCCTTGCCGAGGAAGCGCGAGGTGTAACCGGAGGCGACTGGAGGGAGGTTGGTTTTTTGTGACGGTCCGGGCTGCGTCCACAATTCGATGCAATTTCCTGCGGTCTCGGAAGGAGCTCTTTCACCAAACCAAGCTGTGGTGCGACCTCTCCCGTGAACAAAGCAGCCAAAAAATTTGGCCGGGTCCAAAATGAAAGGGGAAACAAAAAAATTGTGGAGTCCAGACATGTTCCCAATGTTGGGGGAATCCAGAACAAGGGTCCACAGTTTATGAATAAGGGGTAGGCCATTTAGAACTGAGATGAGGAAAAACTTGTTCAGTCAGGGAGTTGTGAATCTGTGGAATTCTCTGCCGCAGAATGGCGGTGCTAGCTCGAAGGGCCGAATGGCCTCCTCCTGCACCTATTGTCTATTGTCTATTGTCTATTGAACAAAGGAAAAAACTGCGCTGTTGCCACAATTACCGTTCCGTTCATGACAGCGGGTTTGCCCTGTTAATTTTCAAAGGTTTTTAACACACCTCCTTCGAAAACACACAAGACCAGTCGCACAGCAGAAGTTTTATAAGCGTTGTTGTCTCTGCCGACTTGAAGTAATCAATAGGTTCTTGAACCTGGCAGAATATCTCTTTTCACACTTTCTACCCGAAGTCCCTCAGTCAATACAAGGTCACCTGCATTATTTATGAGCACTCAAACCTTAATCATTTATTTTTTCTCTCTCTCTCTCTCTCTCTCTCTCTCTCTCTCTCTCTCTCTCTCTCTCTCTCTCTCTCTCTCTCTCTCTCTTTTTTTTCTTTCAAAGACTTTATTCAGCACAATCACATGATACATCACATCAAAACCACACTCAGAGGTTACAAAACATCAGTTAATCATTATAATACAACATTGCCTTCATTATTTACAATGCTCTCAACCCCCCGTGGTGACCAGCGCCCACGGAAGGCCTCCATATTCCCCGTGATCACCGCGTGTTCCCTCTCTAGGGACACGCGCGCACGGACGTAGGCCCGGAAGAGGGGGAGGCAGCCGACTCTGGCAAGACCATCGACCGCCCGCTGCCTGGACCCACGAATGGCCATCTTGGCCAAGCCCAGGAGCAAACCGACAGGGAAATCCCACCCTCCTGACCGGCCCTCCCCACTCCCAGCCCCGAGCCCAAACACCAGGATCGTAGGACTGAAATGCAGCCAAAACTTGAGGAGCAACCCCTTCAGATACTCATACAGGGGCAGCAACCTCACACACTCCATGTACATGTGGAACACGGACTCTTCCTCGCCGCAGAAAATACAGGCGGCCGGCGTGTCCGTGAACCGGCTCAAAAATTTATTACACACAACGGCTCTGTGCAACACTCTCCACCCCAGGTCCCCGATGTAAAGGGGGAGGACACCCTTGTAGAGAGACCTCCACTGGGGACCGCCTCCGCCATCAGGTGGTAACACGGATCGCCACGGCGTATCCGGACGGAAGACGAAGGCGAGGAGGTGCAGAGTGTGCAGGAGCATCCTATACAGTAAACGTCTGCCTGCATCACGGAACGGCACGCTGGGCATCTGGGAGAGGCGGCTCAAGTTGTGTGGGGCCGGCTCCCGGGAAATATTCCGGAGCCTGGGCCCGATGAGCAGTTCCGGCGGAGCGGGGGTAAGCTCGGCCGGAATCACTCCATGCTCACGCCGCTCCCCAACACCCCCCGTGACAGCGTGAGGACCGGCCCCCACCACAGCCACATCACCCCCCTCCCCCTGAGGAGCAACGCGCTGACTGAAGATGACCAAATTCCTCACTCTCAACACATCGCGGTAAAAGCTTGGCATGTCCCGTGTGGCGGGTCGGCTGATGCCCGCCACCGGGAGCCGCCAAACCCCCCTTAGGCACTGGCCCTGGCGGAAAAAATACGTGGCCAGAGCGTGCCACCTGGGAGGGTGCTCCGCGTACACGTACCTCCGCAGAGTCCTGAGACGGAGAGCCGCCACCTGGGTACGCACGCATACCAAGGACTGGCCACCCTCCTCTAGCGGGAGACTCAGGACTGCGGCTGAGACCCAGTGTTTCCTCCCTCCCCAAAAGAAATCCACTAACCTCTTCTGTACAGCATTTACAAAGGTAGAGGGCGGGACAAGAGTGGCGAGCCGGGTACCATAACATTGAGGCCACCAGCTGGTTTATGACCAGCACCCTACCCTGGAAAGAAATAACCCTAAGCAAGCCTGACCAGCGTCCCAGCCGGGCGACGACTTTCGTCTCTAGCTCCTGCCAGTTCGCCGGCCAAGCATCCTCAGTGGGACTCAGGTAGATCCCCAGGTAGAGGAGGTGCGTGGTGCTCCACGCATAATCCTTCATCTCTTCCGGCAGGGAGTCCACCTGCCACTGGCCCACTAGAAGTCCGGAGCACTTACTCCAGTTGATCCTAGCGGACGAAGCAGCTGAGAACACCAGCTGGCATTCGTGCATCCTCCGCAGGTCAACAGGATCAGTGAACGTAAGGAGAATGTCATCGGCATAGGCCGAGAGAACCACCTCCACCCCCGGTCCTGGTAGCGCCAGGCCTGCCAACCGCCTCCTAAGAAGACACAGGAATGGCTCCACACAGACCGAGTACAACTGCCCAGACATGGGGCACCCCTGGCGTACCCCCCTCCCAAAGCGAATGGGAGCCAACAATGCACCGTTAATCTTCACGAGACACTCTGCTGCGGTGTACAAAAGCCGGACCCGGGCCACAAAATGCGGTCCAAAACCGAACGCTTGCAGTGTCCCGAAGAGGTACTCATGGTCCACCCTGTCAAAAGCCTTCTCCTGATCCAGGGATAGAAAGGCAGCTGACTGACCAGTGCCCTGGGCCAGATGGATCAGGTCCCTAACCAAATGGATGTTATCTTGGATGGACCGACCAGGGACTGTATAGGACTGGTCAGGGTGGATCATTTGGGATAGTATGGCGCCCAGGCGATTTGCCATTGCCCGTGCAAAAACTTTATACTCTGTACAGAGGAGAGAGACCGGGCGCCAGTTCTTCAACAGGCGGAGTTCGCCCTTCTTGGGTAGCAGGACAACGACTGCCCTGCGCCACGAGAGGGGCATCTCCCCGGTCGCCAGGCTCTCCCCCAGAACCTTCATGTAGTCACCCCCCAGGACATCCCAGAAGGCTCTAACAAACTCAACCGTCAGCCCATCCAGCCCAGGGGACTTACCCTTTCTGAGCTGGTGCAGGGCACCAGTCACCTCCTCCAATGATAAGGGGTCATCAAGCTGTTCAACCACCCCTCTATCTATAGTCGGTAGCCTCTCCCACAGAACCCGCTGAGCCTCTCCGCTGACACCATCCGCAGAGAACAGCGTTCCATAAAAGGACCGAACTAACGCACTAATCCCCTCTGGGTCTGTGACCGAGGAGCCATCGTCCGCGAGCAGCTCGACGAGCTGTTTGCGGGCTCCTCGCCCTTTCTCCAGAGAGAGGAAGAAAGGTGAAGCCCGGTCCAGATCATGCAGCATCTGGACTCGCGACCTCATGTAAGCACCTCGGGACCGCTCAAGCTGCAGGTCCCTCAGCGCTTCCTTCCTCTCCTGAAACTCTCCCCACTCACAGGAGTCTTCACCGACCCGGCCCAAGCGAGACTCTGCGTCGAGTAACTCCTTCTCGAGTCGCTCGACTGCCGCGTCCCGCCTTCTGGTCGACCCTCCCGTGTAGTCCTGACAGAAAAGACGGATGTGAGCTTTCCCCACATCCCACCACTGCTTAAGGGAAGGGAAGCCCCTCTGCCTCTCTCTCCACTTCACCCAGAACCGCCTAAAAGACTCCCGGAATCGGCGATCCTCCAGCAGCTGGTTATTAAAGTGCCAGTACGCGGACCCAGCCCGTGTGCGCGCTGGAATAAAATCCACTCGCACCAGGCAGTGGTCCGAACATGGCACCGTCCGCATAGAGGCCGCCGAGACCCGGGAGACATACGCTCTGGAGATGTACACACGGTCGATACGGGAACCACCCCCCTCAGACCTTCGCGAAAATGCGTTGGAATCAGGGTGGAGATTCCGCCACGCATCAACCAGCTCGAAAGATTCAATCACACCTCTCAACTTCTTCGCCACTGCAGGGGCACACTGAATACCAGAGCGATCTCGCGTCTCAAGGGTACAATTGAAATCCCCCCCAAGGAAGACACACTCTCCGCAATCAATGGTGCTCAGCAGAGCAGTCACCTCCTGAAGTAACCGCGCTTGCATCGTGCCGGTGCTGGGGGCGTACACGTTAATGAAATGTAACGGCACGCCATCCAGGATCACGGCCAGATAGAGCAAACGGCCTGGCACAACTTCCTGCACCTTCACAATCTCTGGCTGGAAAGTCGGGGCCAACAGGAAAGCCACCCCACTTGACTTTGTACTGAGGTGGCTCATGTAGACCCCCCCCTCCCACTCCAGGACCCAGGTGGGCTCATCACTAACAACAGTGTGCGTCTCTTGTAGAAAGCTCACTGCATACTTCCCCTCTCTGAGGACCGATAGATGGTGAAACCTACGAAGGTCCCCCCTTCCACCGTTTATATTTAGGCTAACTACTGTGAACTTGAACGCTCACTAGACTTTTTCCTCAAGCTCCTTGTGGGAGTGAAGCCCCGCTCTTTTAGGAGCTTCAAAAACTCCCCGAATTGACGCTTATCACAAGCACTTAGAGCATTATCCCTACTGTTAAGGATAGCACTAAGTGTCCGGATAGTTCCCCCCAGGTCTGACCACCGTTCGGTAGCTAGCTGGACTTTGTTCCTACTGTGCCGATGTTCATGCAAAAACTCTCGAATCTCAATGATGCCGGCCGCTCGAGCCACAGCACTGGAGTCCTGGCATTCTGCCAACCCACTGACACCTGAAGCAACATCTTCCTCCTCCCTGCACTCAAGGTCGTGGCCCAGATTTGGCAGACTGCCACTGGCTGCCAGCTCGCTCTCTTCACTGTGTAAGCTGGCTCCAACACCCTCCCCCCCCTCCGGCATGATCCCACCCCCGGGATCAATGTCGAGGGAGAGTCCTGACACCTCCAACAGCGATGAGCCGGCCAGTGTATGGCCAGGCTCCTGCACACTCTCCCCGCCCTCTACAACTGGGCCTGGGGAAGAACAAAAACAGGGCGCCCCCAGGGCCCGCGGTCCACCTTCACCCCCGGAATCTGACTGAGAGACATGACCCGCAACAGCCCCGTCCCCCTCCTCATCCAGGGAACCCACTCCCCCAGCATCACCCAGAGAGTCTCCATCCTCCACCACCAGGGGAGTACCCTCACTGGGGCCCACTGAGGGAGCCAGTGTTTCTGGACTCTCCCCTACTTCCTCAGTCTGTGGGGCAGCGCACCCCTCAGTCACTCTCATAGTTCTAATGAGGAGCATAGGCTGGGAAACCACCCCTACAACCGAGACCCCCCCCTTCGGGTTGTCCCTGCTCGTCCTCCCTCCCATGGGACACATTCCCAGGGCAGCCAACCCCAACATCTTGTGAGATATCACCCTCTGAAGGCCCCTGGGACGAAAGGGCAACCCCCGGCCTAGAGGACACTAGTCGTGGATCACCATCCTCTACCGGAGTGGAGGGTCTCGGGGCAGGCAGCCCCCTGGCCTTATGCCCAGGGCCATCCTCTTCCTCACCAGACGCGCGCCTCCTCTTTACCCCCACGGCGGGCGGTGGTTTGGTGACCTCCATAAAGGAGGAGTCCTCCACCTCCACACCGCCAGCTTCCTCTCTTTCATCCCTTTGATCAGCCACCGCAGATCCCAACAGGAACTCCCCCGCCCCCTCCCGTACCTCCTCAGCTCCTTGCTGAGCCCCGCCAGGTGCCCCCTGGACCTCTCCGGGCCCAACAGGCACCCTTTGGGTGGTCTCAGGTGTGGGCGTGGGCCCATCCGTTTGCGATTGTTTCGCTTTAAGGTTTCTCGTTTTCCTCGTGGACTTCTTCCCCATCTGCACGTGCCATTCCCCCCCCTCCTCCTTGCCCTCCCCCTGCACCTCTCCGCCAAGCTCCGCCGCAGGTACAGGACATGGGGGTCGAGGGGCAGTGCTGCCCTGGGCCGCCAAAGTGGAACTGGCAGCCCCGGGTGGGCCAGCAGTGTCTCCCCGGGTCACCGAGGTGGAACTGGCAGCCCTGGGTGGGCCAGCAGTGTCTCCCCGGGTCACCGAGGTGGAACCGGCAGCCCTGGGTGGGCCAGCAGTGTTTTCCTGGGCTGCAGCGTTGGGATTTCTCGCAGCACCCCGGCCATTGGGACAATCCCTGCAGAAGTGCCCGAACTCTTTACACGCATGACACCGTGCTTCCCCCCAACTCCAATACACGCGGTATTGGAGCCCCGCATTCTTAACGACAAAACTTCCCTCCGCGCCCATCCCCAATCCTACTTCCATATACACCCGCCTCTTAAATGTATAGCTCCTTTGGAGACGAGTGCTGCTGCGCCAGGTCTGTTTAAGTCTAGTCAGCCTGGACCGCACCTCCCCAATCTCTGCCAGGTGTGGGCCAAGGAGCGCATCCCGGATGAAAGTGGGAACGTTGCGCAGGAGAACCGGTCGCACGGTGGACACCCATGGTTCCACCGGTACAAAGAGCCCCCTCACTATAAGCCCCTTCTCCAAAGCTAGGGCCACATCCTGCTGTTCCTTTAGGATGAACTGACATTTGCCCCATCCAACCTCAGCAGAGGCAATCTCGTCCTTCTTGAAGAGATCAAACAGGCTCTCCGCTAATTCCTCCTTGGACCACCGGTCCCCGGTTTGGACCGTGATCCCGTACTCGAGCCCCCCCAAGTTGACATAGGGCTCCTCCTCGAGTGACTCCGGAGCCGCAGCCGAAGCCACACCTGCGTAGCTCCGACCCTGACCCCGACCCCGAGCTGCTGCCATCCTGACAGGGGTACAGAACAACACCCGAAACAACAGCAGTCCTCGCACAAAAACGCTCTCAGAGTCAGTCTCAGTCTAAAGAGCGGCAGAAGCAGTTCTCTCCAGTCGAGCAAAGGAACACGCCCACGCTTATCCTCACCGCCGAGTGCAGCTTTTGGGGCTTTCTGAGGCCTTTCGAGCCCCTCCAGAATCTGCCAGATTTTGAAAAGTACCTTCACTTTGTTGAGCCCGAAGTCCCAGTCCGGGCACAATGTTATGGAAGCTGGATTGTGGAGCTAGAATCGCCACAAACACCACATCTTCCCAACTCCCAGTCTCCAGGTACGATTGGCAATCCGCCAGCCACTGCCGCTCCCACAGCTCTGCAGACAAGCGCTGGAGTTCCTCACTAAATGGAGAAATCCTTCGACAAAGGAAAGTTTCCGAAGTCCAACGTTCACTCAAACTTCGAACTCCCACTGCCTCTGTCCCTCTTCCTTCGACACACTCTTCAAAGGTTGCTTCAATCCTCTCAGCCACCGGAGCAGAGAGCAACACAACC